>NC_051291.1:9870339-10067839 GCF_015220745.1 Sebastes umbrosus
TGGGAGGGGTGATTTTAAGAATAACAGCATAAAAACCAAACTGCAGTGAGTGCACTCCGGATACTTAATGCTAGCTAGGCTATCATGAAGAGGAAACGTTTGGATCTTTTATACTCAAACCGACATTCTCAAAACTCCTCAAATTTCTCAATTTTCGCCGCCCATCCGCGTAGTTAGAAAAATGTGGATGTGCACGAACAGGTGAAAACCTGCCGCGAAGGGCCATGTCAGATGGTGTGTTGTCACTTTGACTGTGCAGACACTAGCGACCCTCGTGGACGCGGCGATCATAAATCACCCTTCAGGGTTTTACAACTTAAATACATGTTTCACAGTTTCACAACTTCAAACCCTTTTTCTTTACTTTGCTGTTTCTGTAATTAACTATACCTGCTAGTTAGTGGATATTTCTGAGATGAGCACACAAGGTGAAGATCAGAAGTCAACAAGTCAGGTTCAAGTTTAAGAATGAGGCAGGAATCTTTAAGGCAGATAGAAAGACAGACAGAAAATGCAGTGAACCAACAGGCTGGTGAGGAGCTACAGTAGCAGCTGAGGGTTGCAGACTGCTGCGGTTCAACAGAGAGGACCAACAAAGGTATCAAAGGCCAGCAACAGCTGGGTCTGCTTCCTCCAGAGAGCAGCGTTTGATGGATGGGGAACATGATATAGACTTTTCCACTGTGCAGCCACACAACAGCCTACATGACATTCAATACTTCACTGCACATGTCCACTCCGGACTAATCGTCTTGACGTGACACACAGAAGCAGAGGACACATGTCACTCGTGTCCAAGTTGCGAAATGTGCTTCTTTCTCATCTTACAGATAAGAAGCTCAAATATATGACATTCGACTGGTTGAGAGCAGCACAAGAGGGAGAAAGTGATAACACATTCCCTTATGCTATAATCATTTCCTCCCTCCGGCGCAGTTTCTGCCTTGACAGCGAGCTCACCAGCTGAGAGGCAGAGAGGATGTACTGGGAAATGTGCAGAAGCAGCAGCAAAAAATGAAAGATATGGGAACTCTTTCCTCTTAAGTTCACATAAAGTCAAGCGTTGACCGGCTCTTTGAATGGAGTTTGCAGAAGCCATTCAAAATGAGCTTTCTGTCCAGAGATGACTTGTGATAATGTGAAAAGGCTGAGTCATTATTATCATAGTAAACGATCATACCGACAAAACCATAGTTATTGTGTAAATGCTTCAACAAACACGTCTCTCAAGAGCTGAGAAGTTTATCTATAATACACTTAGGGATTAATATTGCGTCCCTGTGTGAGTGTTTTTATATCAAAATCCCTCTCTTTTTTCTTCCTGTTGGTCATGGTAGCCAATTTATTCATTTCTTGTTACACTAAAGCTGCAATAATCAATATTTTTTATGTTAACAATGTATCAAATCACTATTGTCCACAGAGGCGTTTTTGGATGCGAGGGGTTGCATTGCATCCCGGCATTGGACGCTTGACGAACGCTTTCACTCGTGGGCTGCTGCTCCCAGCTTTCAAACCGGAACCAACATGGCGGCTCGTTTGGAAATCGGATATGACGAAAGTACTTCACAGAAATGTGTTGCTGAAAACCTTTTAGGTGAGAAATAAGCCATGCAGTTGCTGAATCTTTAAAGCGAGCTGCGCCAGATGCCCCTGATTTGCATAAAGTAGCCTGTTGTTGGCCGTCACCATCTTGGTTATTTGCAACCAGAAGTGACACCAGAGGGTGGAGCTAAGTACAACCAAACGCTGAATAAGACATTTTTTAGGCGACCAAAAAAGTTATAATTAACTTTGATGAACTGAAAACACACTGTGAAAGGGTTAAAGTTGTAAGACGAAAACACAGCGACCTGTCAATAAGGTTTATTTGACTCTAAATGGGACCATAATTTACTAAATGACCATCATGCTGTATTGAAGAAGACTTAAAACTAGCGATTGAGACCATAAACTCATGTTTACAATGTTTACCGAGGTAATAAATCAAGTGAGAAGTAGGCTCATTTTCTCATAGACTTCTATACAATCAGACTTCTTTTTGCAACCAGAGGAGTCGCCCCCTGCTGGATATTAGAAAGAATGCAAGTTTAAGGCACTTCAGCATTGGCTTCACTTCTCAGAACGTTTCACTGTGACTTTAAACACAACTTAATTTTCTCAATCTACCTTAAAAAGTGGCTTCAAGAAGCTTCACAGTAACGTGAGAATGACTCGTGATCACAAATCTGTATCTCATCTAGACCACAAGATAAACTCTGCATGCGATCCATTAAACTTGCAACAAATATTGGTATTGATTTCGTCATGGTAACAACTCCCACGCTGTGCAGTGCACAACTTCACAGCTCAGTGCAGTACCTGACAGACCACTGAGAGTGAAAGCATTCAAAGACTCGTCTCAGTGAGAGCACTTTTTTGCTCAGTCAGTCGTTTTTGCCCACAGACGCTGAGTTGCATCTCGGGCAGCGACAGGAACTCCGACGTTCTCACCACCTACAACTGACACCCATTTATCTGTCACTGATGTGGGGAAACAACAATGGGCAACAGACAGACGGACGGGCACGTGCAAACACGCTGAGCACTGCACCCTCTTTTGACACAACAGGAACGCATGTTTTCCCACACAAGCTTTAGACACCAAACGTGTTCTCACAACTGTTCTTTTTCATGATAACAGAGAGGTTTATGTAACCCTCCACCTATAATCACAAGATCAGCACACCTCTGTTTTTTCGCATGAAACATGGTGGCATGACTGAGCAGCCTCTATAAAAGATAAAGACTGTGTTTTATTAGAACAACATCTCTGAGATTGGCCACGGGGAAGAACCAGATTCACACATCCACTGCAACCAATTAGGCTTCACTCACGTTGCCACATCAAATAGCTGCTTAAAAAACTAATGGGATTGCATGTTATTGTCATGCTGATGGGATTTTTTGTCTACAAGATCTGAACCTGCAGAGGTTTAATCTCATTTCCAGATGTTTCATCCTCTGGCCATTATTCACATGTGCAAGGAATTTCAGAATAATGCCTTGTGGAGCTTTACATCATCTATCATTGGTAATGCATCCGCACTGCGAGGCATGTGAATTTCTTTTCTGCACACACTGATTTCAATATTACAAACAATCACTGGCTCCTCCGCTGCAGCCCAGAGGTGCAGTGGGTCACTGTAATGGAACTTTGTGTGGGCTGAGAGCTCGCTGACGTCGGCTCTCGCATTGCAAACGCTTTTGCTATGTCATATCTTGGAGAATAGGCGCAGTTATCCAGACGACTACAGCAGTGGATTGTGCAGCAGATCAAACAGGCGGGCCTGGGGCGCATTATATATCACATTTCATTTTGAGTTGAGGCCCTTCATTCATTTCTGACATTTACAGTTGGATCGGTGCGCCCCCTCTCCAAGGCCTCTTGGCGCTCAGACTGCGCTGAGGCCCCACCAGCCACTCTGGAAAAACCCGGTGCATCTGACTTGCATTGCCTGGCTCCACTTGTGTGTTCTGCTTGGCCCGTGCCGCTGGAGGAGGAGAGCGGGCCAATTACCAGCTGCCGCTCCGAGACCAATATGATGTCATCCTCCCGCTCCGCCATAACAGGCTGCAGATGAGAGGGGCCGGGCCTCTCGGCAGCCTTATTCACTTAACGAAAAGCAGGAAAGCATAAAAAATGGTATTGAATGTCCCTCAACATTAACATTTTTCTCCATTTATTATCCATTAAAGTAGCCCATAATGCATCACAGCCTGTTAGGAGACTGGAGATAGCAAAGATAATAGCTCACTGTTTGCACCTTGTTTGAATAACGCTGATAACAGCCCATGAGAAAACAGTGGTAACGCCATTGTGCTTTAAGACCTGTGCATTTCACACATGTGAGGCGGAAGTGAGGTTTATGTGTTATCAACTCAACGCCCCACCCGTAAGAAAAATCACCTGCGTGATAGAGTCGGCTGCTGTGCCCTTTTTCGTTTGTAGTGACACTCCCTCATTCCTTGGAAAGCCGCACTCAGCCAACTGTGTCCTCGCATATCAAAGGAGGGAGTTTAACAAGAACACTGGAGGAAAAGACACTTAGATACACTAAGATACAGGCCCATGCACTCGTTCACTCAAAACACACGCTCGCAAAAACTCTGGAGACCACTTAAGTGCTATCCCAGAAGGCCTTGCATTTCCTAGGAAGTCTCGAAGCCACATCAGAGAATCTGAAGGGGCCTGTGGGCTGCAGCAGATCTCCTCTCATTTCCCCACATACTCCATCTCCAACACCCCACAACCGCACACTACGTATAGACTCTGGAGATGATATACAGGCCGAGCTGATAGCAGGCCGCAGCTCAGAGCGTAAACAAATGGCAGCTTTTACTATTTAGGTGTGATTTTATCTTCATGAGAAAAAATATCCAGTCAAACAAAACCTTTGAGGGGAAAAAAGCTTTATCAACAACTGTCCACATTCATTCATGTGTAGAGATAGACGCTGTTTACATGTAAAGAAAGCTGCAAGTTATGTGTGAAATGTTGAAATTGCAGGATCATTTACTGATGCTCTTCACACTGACAATACTCAGGAAGTCTTCCTCCATGTTGTTGTGATCTGTGGTTACATTGTTAGGGAAATGCAAACCACTGAGGTTTGCATTGTTTTTGCTGAGTATACAGAAAAGGCCAGTGTTGCTATATGACGATGGGAAAGAAGGAAGAGAATTATTTCCAAATTCAATATTTCAATTTTCAGCTCGTTCCCACGAAAACGCATATGAATGACACGATAATGCGCAAGGCATTTAGCGTGCAATAAGAACGCCTTTCTTGCGTTTGGCATGTCATTTGTACGCCATGTAGTTCGTACTGTAAATGCATCAACGTAAATATGCTACGCTCAGAGCTAGGGACGAAGAATAAAAAGTGAGAAAGACCCCTTATGGCGGGCGAGAGGGGAGGTGGACGGGTCCAACAAATACAGCACTTTCAACCAGGACCGGTGTTTTGTTTTGTAAGTTACATTAGTGACGTCAGTGACATGTTTTTAGTGATGTTAATGACATTTGTCAAATTTTTTAGTGACGTTTATTAACATGTTTTTTAGTGACAGTAGTGATGTGTTTTTAGTGACGTTTGTCATGTTTTTTTAGTGACGTTTGTGCCGTATTTTCTGTTCTTATGTTACAACATTTCCGTAAGTATTTTACTTGGTTTACATACTTACTATACTTTAAGCCCAACCATGACGTTTTTCCGAAACCTAACTAAGTGGTTGCGTTGCCTCAACCGAACTGTGGACGTTACCGTAGTTTTGTTGCGTGGCGTACAAATGACACACGAAAAGCCTAAAATGCGCTCTCATGACACGCTTAATGTCCGTGTAATGTTGTGCTATTTATACGTCTTCCCATGAGACCAGGTTGCAATTTTGATTAACCATGCTAACGGTTCTGTGAGTCTGTAGCCTACTGGGGCACGGCGATGCTTTGAGCATGCTAACATGCTCACAATAACAATGCTAACATGCTGATGTTGAGCAGGTGTAATGTTTACCATGTTCACCATCCTATTTTAGCGTGTTAGCATGCTAGTTTTCAGTGCATCAGTGCATAGTTTTGCAGGTTTTTAGTCATAGGATTCATCGTCTGGGGACCATGAATGTCTGTACAAAATGTCATGGCAATCCATTTAATAGTTGTTGAGATACTTCAGTCTGGACCACACTGGTGGATGGACCAACATTACCTGCAGTCTTTAATCATTAAATACCACTAAAATATCAAAGAGTCTGGACTTCAAAAGTTTCAACTGTCATCTAAAAAGTACCTGCATTTCCCTCATCCCACTGCCTCTCTCTCCCCCATAGCTGAGGATGCATTATCAACAATATCTGTTGGTATTTGTTGTGGGAGAGTGAAAAAGGCTTTGAGAATAAATTCCTCTCTAAATCTTCACAAGCCGAGGTTCAGATACGACTCAGGGGAGGGCGGGTGCAGCGAGGTCAGGCACTTCACCTCCGCGTGAGGCGGTGAAGGAACGGACTTCATACCTTTACAAATGAAAAAGCTAGTAGTGTAATAATTTACGATTAATGAGTGATAAGAGGAGCTGTCAAATATTTTCAGCTGAGTGTAGAGCTTTGAGGCAATGACCATGTAATCGTAGGGTCCCTGGTTTGTGTTTGGATGGGTTGTTTCCCAACCCGGGGGTCAAAACGGGAACCTCTCAAAGGGGTTCCTAAAAAAATCTAATTTCTAACGAGGACCCCAGATGATGATGATGATGCCAAAATGTCAAACTGTCGCTTTAAGGGTTCAAAGTCGCAAAGTTTGGAACCACCGAGGCTTTGTCACCGCCGTCGGCGTGTGATACCACCGCACAAGGCATCCTTTAGCACAGCCCGTTCTTATTCCCAGGGGCGTCAAATAGCGAGGCTCGTCACGGCCATCAACGTTCGATACCGGTGCACAAGGCACCCTTAAGCGCAGAGCGTTCCATTAACTATAATGTAAACGCTCAGAGGAAATGCGCCGGGAGTGTGGTGACGTAGTTTAAAGAGCAAAAAGACACACCGGGTGGACGGGAGGGGAGGTCGATGGATCCAACAAACACGAGTCATCCAGGAGACTCGCTGTTTGTGTCCCGTGTTAACAACATTCATTTTCACCGTACAAACAAAGTAGTTTTGAGCCCAACCGTGTAGTTCTTTCCTAAACCTATCTATAGTGGTTTTGTTGCCTAAACCTAAAGTGACGACAAAACGACCGTGTGTGAAGAGTTGGGATGAGAACGTGTTGGAACTGCTGCTTAATTGCATGCCATCTCTCTCTACTGTCGCGATTGAATAAAGGAAAATAACGCCAAAAAGGTGCAGGTGAGAGTGTCAGGTTTGAGGGGATACGGACAGAACTTCCACCCACCTATCATGTCTGCAGACTGGATGACTTGACTGACTGTAAACATGATAACTGACGGATATACTGCAGCTCCTATCATCCTCTTTCATGAGGGCTGCCTCCTCTCTGTAAGAAGACCTCCACCTTGTCACTGTGTCTTTGGGTTTACGCCACAGAGACTGTGTGAGCTATGCCCTGCTTCGCATTCCTCTGCCATCCAACCTCTGTCCAGCCTGGACTTTCCCACAGAACCCTAAACCCTGTGAATGAGAGTAGGCCTTTGTTTCAGGCATTTTTCATCCTGATCCCAGCAACTTCCCCATGGTGGAATGCAACAGGAATGCCAGAGCCAGCTACCTGGCATTAGAGAGTCTTTGTGCGGAAATAGGAGAGGCTGAAGGAGAGAGCAGGTCAAAGAGGTTTGACAATGGATAGCTCACTTCTCAAGGTGCCCAGCCCATATTACAGAGCGAATGAGCAGCGCAACCTGGGTCAAGTCTCCAAAACGTGGCAAGGTGCACCAAGGAGAAGTGAAAAAAAACGAGCCAGTTTCGCTATGAGCTCTCTCTCCCTCCTGTCAGGTTTTTCCTCCTACTGTACAAATCATTAACTGGAGCGCTGATGTAGCAACTGATTGGCATGCATGCACAAGCACAGCTGAAATGTGTGTCTGCAACAGTTAACAGGTTGTTATGAGCTTATCACTAGCTGAGAGCTGGAACGGTGAGGCAGCGGTTAGCCTCAAGGTGCAATTCCATTCATTCTTGTATAGTGAGAAACCAGAGGAGGAGGATTTTAATTGAAGGGATGCCATGTGAAGATAAGGATTTATTATGATGCTATCTGATTAGGTTTACCCACAACGGGTCACAACACGAGTTAATGTGACTTATTACGACCTACAAACTTGACACGTTATATAGCCTATTATTTATCTGGTAATAACGTGACAATTTTATTGTTATAACAAGATTTTTTCATGTTTTTACGACATATATACTTATCACATTATATAGCCTAATATTTATCTTGTTATAACGTGAAAAGTTTATTGTTATAACAAGATGTTTTTCATGTTATAACAAGATATTTCCACGTTATTACAAAATACAAACTTATCACGTTATATAGCCTACTATTCATCTCGTTATAACATGAAAAGTTTGTTATAACAAGATGTTTCTCATGTTATATTATAGGATGTTTTCACGTTATTAAGATAAACAAACTTATGACGTTATATACCCTACTATTTATCTCGTTACGTGAAACATTTATTGTTATAACAAGATGTTTTTCATGTTATAACAAGATATTTTCACGTTATTAATGTGAGTGACATTCAGTTGTGATTCTGCAGCAGATGCATAACGACAACATATCG
The DNA here is from genome assembly GCF_015220745.1 of Sebastes umbrosus. Taxonomy (NCBI): domain Eukaryota; kingdom Metazoa; phylum Chordata; class Actinopteri; order Perciformes; family Sebastidae; genus Sebastes; species Sebastes umbrosus. The sequence continues at coordinate 9,878,621 of NC_051291.1, forward strand.
CATCATAAATATAAAGAGGCTCATACCGGTGGGACCAGTGGAGGGGCCACCATGTGTGGAAACATGGTGGTGTACATGTCAGAGCAGGAGCTTTGAGGCAGGACGCTCACACGCTGAGAGACAGACAGTTACCCGGGCCCCGTCAGTAGAGCCATTTCACCTGTAACCCGAGCAGCGCCGGCTTCTGAGACGACGGCTGATCTTCCCTGGATCCTGAGTCTGATGATAAGGAGCTGAGATAAGGGCGCTAACTGAAGGGTAACGACAGAGCTAGGAAGACGAGGGTGGGGCGTCAGGTCATATATCCCCAATTACCAAGGGGCCTCCGCTCACCTCCTGTGAGAACCAACATCTGTAACACGCTCCTCTCGCTTGGCACTCCACTTCATAATAGATATAAATAATCTGAAAAATAACTGAGATTGAATTAGCCACTAAATGGTACTGTCACTTTTGGGCCGACCGAAATGAAAGTGAATCATCGGGGTCCAAACCAACATTTCAACCGCGCTTTTTCTTTTTCCTGTTCACTTATAGCTGTTCGACATCCCGTTTTCCTAGAAAACTCAAGCAGATGTTCTATCTATTAGGCTCAGACTGCCAAGAATCTCAGGGAGGACAACTAAAGAGAGGCTAACTTAGTGTTGACCAGACTCCCCTTCTCCCACCAGACAGGAAATTTTATGAACTCACAGGGGAAAGATAAGGCTCCTTTCCTCGACACGACCGCTCATACTACGAATTCCAGTGAAATCACCACAGACCAACGTATGTGTTAACACCTAATGCTGAGAAATGACCTAAATATGAGCCGACAGCAGCCGTTTTGAAATTAGAGGTGAGTGTCAAAGGTCACAAATCAAAGCGAATCTTCCAAGATGTCTGTAGTGGCCATTTGTCGCAAAAATCACACTTAAATCTAAGGGCCACTGATGCATCATGGAAATGTGGATTAGGCAGGCAAAGGAGTCCCTTGTCCATGCAAAGTTTCTGTGTTTCTAATGATTTATTTAACTAAAAAAGCAAGCAAACAAAGCACAAAGAAAACATGCATGTTGCTGCTTCTCTTGGTCTGCTAAAAAACAATAAGCCCACCCAGGTGCATGCTGGTCCTACCTGCCTACCTGCCTATATAACCCTGACTCATAAACAAAAGAAAATACTAATTAAGCAAAAAACTAAATATAATAAAGAAGAAAATAGTTAAACTAAGCAAATATCTAGCAAAGCAAAACCAGAGTCTAGATAAAGTAAACATCTAAAATAATAAATCAAACAATACTTATTAGTAGTAAAACAACATTAACTACAAATAAATAGCTCCTACAATTGCTATAATTAGGAATTTAGGTCATTTGAATTATGCAGGATTTTCTTTTTATGATTTCTTTTTTCTTTTATCTGATTTACCTCTTTTTTTTTATGAGAGGAAATATCGAAGTCATGCAGCAGATATTTGCCTTCAGAGCTTGTTTGCTATTTACAAAAGCACACGTCACCATGGTCACCAGGTCTGGTCTTTGGACACGGAAACAGCGAAAGAGAATCATTTCCTATTTGAAACCTCATTATGTAACCAAAGGATAGCTGTGTGAGCCGGATTGCCACCCCTCAGATATGATGTTAGAGGTTATTAGAGCACATGAGGGGCAGTTAGAACGGGTCTCAGATTGGACATTACAAGGGAAACATCCTCCTTTACACCGTCATCTCATAGGGGAGCATTTCTGCAATTTAAGAGGCAAGACCAGCCACCATTCATGTCTTGAGCAGAAAAGGGGAACTGTGTCGAGACAGAGACAGAGTATGAATGAGTTCACTTCCTTTTTTAAAAATAAAGCCAGAAGATGAAACCGATAGATTCTGAATGCACGTTATAACTTTGGAGAATCCAAACTAACCAAAGTCACACAATAACACAAACTAACTAACTATCGAGGCAGCGGTAGACCTGCGACTCCCGTGTTCTGCGAGGTCAAATTACTGTTTTTTTCAATGGAGTCTGGTGGCTTTGAAGAGATCACAGACAACGGCTTCAGTTCCCATTTCAGAGACATAGACTGTAAAGCTGTGTCATGGCAAGATAAACCATATAAATATTCTAAATATGGTGATTCTTTTAAGTGGGCCTTTCTTTTAGGTGTCTAAAATATGTTTTGCTGCCGTCCCCGTCGACAGCAGTACATTGCTTTGCTCCTGAACTATCCCTTTAAATATCACAATAATAAAACCGATCTACTCTGTGAGGCTTTAACGTGCTTTCAGCTGAAAGCTAATGTGAACAATGCTAACATGCGGATGTTAAGCAGGTGTAATGTTCACCATATTGCTAATATTTGTGAATTAGCAACAAGCAAAGTACAGCTGGGGCTGATGGGAATGTCATCACAGTTCAACTTCACTGCCTTAATGACAGAATAGCATGAGGCCTATCATGACATGTGACAGGAAATGACATTATTGGTGAATTATATCATCAAATAGACAGGAAGAGGGCTGGAATACTTAAAGAAATTAAAGTCAGACAAAAGCGTTTATCTAAGCCTGTGAAATCCTCCACACAAAAAAGGGAAAATTTAAGAGTTCTCAAAATGCCAAATTCCATTTTCTCCTCGGTGCATCACAGTGGTGTGTGCTCACCTAGTAACTGGTAAACACACATCAACAATGACGAAAAAGCATTAACGAACCTCGATATGCTCTCCAAAGAAAGCAGTTTAAGTGTTGCCACACTGCTGAGGAATATTGTTATGGCCTATGTGCCCACTGGGACCGCGTTCACACCATATATCCGCCTCAGCTTACTGATTTATCAAGTCAATCACTATCACTGCTGGCAAACTGATGTGCCAAAACTATACAACATCAGGTGTCCTTGGCTGACTGGTTAACACCTGATCGAGATAAAGTAAATTGCAGAGATTATGATCTGCCATAAAGTGTCTGAGTAACCATATCCAGGGGCCAGAGCTCAACCTCAAACAATAGAGACAAAGACCTCATACGTGTGACACGTGCTGCGAGTGAAACGAAGACGTCCAGACGTTCAGTCAGACTTTATTCGCGTGGCCTCGGGGTGGGCTGCCTCTGTCATGCTGTTGTATTGTTAGTGTCTGTGTTGTGGTGAACATCAGGGTGGTGCTGGACAGGTGCTCGACTAACATCTACTCCACACATGGTCGTTCAACATGAATTATTAATTAAAACCTCACAAAGAGACGAATCAGGTCTTTGTTTCTTCTAAAATTTCCGTTGACCTACTTGTTTACAATCAGTCTGGATGACGGGGATGCATACACCAAATGTGCCTTTTATACAAAAGTATTATAAGTAGGTGGAAGGTAACTAATCCACTTTATACTTCTATTCCACTACATTTCAGACAGATGTATTGTACTTGTACTTCCCTAAAGCTTAAGATTGCAGATTTAGATAATCAACAAATAAAATATGATGCGTAATATAGATAAAACTATCCAATAGTATGTAAAATAGTTAAATTAGCTCCACCTCAAATAGCTAAAACATTAAAATGTTTCCTACTAGAACATGTTTACATGCTTTAATGTTCAAAAAACGCTTTACTTATCTCATACTGGTTGTCAGCTGGTCCAGTTGGTCAACCAAAACAAACTGTTCGGTCTGTGCTCCAGCTCCGCTCAACTAGCTTTGTTTGAGGGCATGCCAAACTAGCCGTTATGCAAATGTGTCACTTGGTGACATCACCATGTTACAAAAGAAAAGGTGGGACTTCAATCAAGGCGTTTCAGTCAGTTTAGGAGCATTTTTCTTTAGCGTGGACTTTGCGCTTTGAAACTTTGCAGATTTAACGTGCACAAAAAACTATAAAACACACTGAAGGAAAGAGAAAAAGCACAAAAACATAATAGGTCCCCTTTAATATATAAATATTGATTATAGCAGCTTTAATTAAATGATCTGAGCATGTGTTCTACAACTAGGAGATAACATTGCTTGTAAATCCATCCACCTACACAATAATCTCAGCATTTGCTAATATGTAAAATGCAAATTTTCTCTCAGTATAGGTATTACAATGTCAGCTTCTTACTTATACAAGTCAGAGGAACAGATCTCAATGCAACACTGACTCAAATCTAGACACATAATGTAAACATCTAGACTTTGGTGTTTGATTGTGGGAGGAAGATACCTCCTATACAGAAAGCTGCGCCTGTGCCGCATGGCAGCGAGATGACTAAGCATGAGGCCCGCTGCCTGTGGCACTGTGCAGACATGTTCCATTCTGTCAGAGCGCTGCAGCACATAGGCACCATTTCACACGGTCCCCCGACTCTTGGCCGAGCCAGTGGGAACTTTAGAGGCTCTGCTGACAGCCTATACCAAGCATTTAAGCACTGCGGGTGCAACTGCGACTTTTAATCTCTTTTCACTGTAAAATACATGCAGAACAGGCATTTTTTTAGTCCCTTAAAGTGCATTAATTTTGAGCTTGAGATGTGCTGGTGTCAGGTAGTGAGAAAATGCAAAAAAACAAAAAGTAAGAGTATTATGCTGAAGGATTTTATTGTTTTTGGCAAACCAAATGAGAAAAAAATGACTACATTGTTCTTCATGGGTGACTCATATATTATAGAGCAGTGTCAGGAAAATGAGCACTGACTCCAATAGCAGGTATTTCCCCCCAAACAGTGAATATCTAAGCTAAGCATTCTTCTCAAACCAACACCCCCCTCCCGCCCCCCCACTGAGTGTGTTCACAGTGTGTGTGGTCTGAGGGTGGAAAACCACTCGGTGTGTTGAGTCTTCAACGCCACCTGCTGGTGTTTAGTAGAAATTACTATGCTGGTGTACAATCTGAATGAGCTCAGAAAGATCAATAAATATAAACTAGGACTGTCAATCAAATAAAATATTTAATCATGATTAATAGCATGATTGTCCATAGTTAATCGCGATTAATCGCACATTTTCTATCTGTTCAAAACGTACCTTTAAGAGACATTTTTCAAGTGTTTAATACTCTTATCAACATGGGAGTGTGCAAATATGCCGCTTTATGCAAATGTATGTATATATTTATTATTGGAAATCAATTAACAACACAAAACAATGACAAATATTGTCCAGAAACCCTCACAAAAATATGCTCAAATCACAACATGGCAAACTGCAGCCCAACAGGCAACAACAGCTGTCAGTGTGTCAGAGTGCTGACTTGACTATGACTTTCCCCAAACTGCATGTGATTATCATAAAGAGGGCATGTCTGTAAAGGGGAGACTCGTGGGTACCCATAGAACCCATTTTCATTCACATATATGGAGGTCAGAGGTCAAGGGACCCCTTTTGAAAATGGCCATGACGCCAAAATTTAGCCTACGTTTGGAGCGTTATTTAACCTCCTTCGCGACAAGCTAACATGACATGGTTGGTATTGATGGATTCCTTAGGTTTTTTAAAATCGTGCCTGCTACAACCTCTGAAAGATTGATTGAGTTAATGCATTAAGAAATTAGTGGCGTTAAAATCAATGAATGTTAACGTGTTATTATCACCTTAAATTTGACAGTCCTATTTAAAACCCTTCACCACGTACAATACAATCAAAAGATATACTAAATTATGAAAAGTAAATAAGTTATACTCCTTAAAATTCATGTAGTTTTTATGTTAATCCAATATATTGCACCATGACCCCAGGTATAATTCATCTGCGTACACCCACTCAGCCGGAAAGTTCAGGTTGTTGTCCCTCCTCTTTCGAACCTCTTCTGTACATTAACATGTATGCTGTGGCTCTGTAACAATAACATTAAATGTTTTAAAGAAACATGTATAAAATGTACAGAACAATGCTTCTATGAGTTAGGGTAGTGCAATAAACAAGAATACAAATTTCCCACCAGACACAACAGACAAGACGGATTTCCTGTTTATGAGTTTAAAAGTTTGAAAGCCCTCATGACAAAAACATGACCACCTTTTAGTCTTTAATCTTCACTGAGGAACAAGACAATAAGGCTTTGTCTCAAGATCTAAAGCAGTTTCCGCAAGTAGGAAGATAAAAAGCTTCATGACGGCACCGGGAGTCAAGCATAAGGCTTTAAATGTTATTAATAAAAATCTTAAACTCTGAAAGCAACTGGAGGGCTAAAATGGGAGTCACATGTTTTTTTGTTTTTGTTTGCTGAAGGCGATGGTTGCTGTATTCCAAATTTTTTGGAAGTGAGACGATTTTATTGATGAGGCTGAAGACAGAACTGGAGTTGTTAATGCGAGAGGTAATAAAAGTTTGAATAGCTCTCTGTACTGAGCTCAGAAATTAACTTCAGAGCATGTCTTCAATAACCTGACCCGCCACAGGGTTTGTTACACAGAACCATCTGAGGAGACGTCATTGGAAACTGCCTGGAAAAGGGCAGGCACTTGGATGAACCATCTGTCAATCAAACTCTTGCCGAAGCCAGTCGGGAGAAGAGTGAAAACATCTTTTCAATCGAGAAAAGTCTTCAGTGTTGTTCTTTGGTCTTCTTTCTTTTTTTTGTCACTTTAGTATTTATGGCTTTTTTGTATACACAAATAAAACACAAATATAACAACGAAACTTGCAACAGTGCAGCGAGGGGTTCAGTTTACAACTGATGATGCAGTATACAGGGTTTTTTTCTTATTAAAACATTCTTTGGTCTTCTTTCAATGAAGAAATACCCTCCAGTTCTGATACAACTGATGCTATGCTTATTGTTTAGAACTAACAGTCGTCTCTCCGTGTTGTCACACACACCTCAGCCACGCCCCTAGCTGTAGTAACTCCTCATACGACGCTGATTGGTCCGTGATCTGGCTTGCCGGACACATTACATGCATTACTTGAAGCCTGACAAGATGGATTTTCGTGTGATATTTGAATTCTCGCGGGATCTTGTGACATCGCAAGAATCCGGCTGCCGCGCAAAGTAATGTTTTTACATGTCTTCCTTCTCAAAATTAAAGAAATAGTTTGACATTTGTAAAACAACAGGTGAACCAGAATGGAGCCCTGAGGCACTCTAAGCCAAAGTTATACCTTCCAACGTAAACATAAAAAACGTATGTTGAGTAATTTACCTGCCATGTCCTCCATATGTTCTCGTCACGTCTTCCCAGGAGGCCTGTGTGTTGGGATGCAAACCAGAGACCAAATGAATCACAAATTTGCATAAATCTACATTTTAGTGATGCACAAATCCCTCTTGAACAAGTGTGGTGTAAAAGCTATATTTCCCTTTCACCAATGGTAAAAGGGAGCAAACCTAAGACATGTGCTTCAACAAAGATCTAAATGGGAGCTTTCATGTCTATAACTATGCATTGTGATTGATATGAAGTGTTCCATTCACAAATATATACTTTACAAAGTCTTCAACAAGTACAGGCCAGAAATAAATTGCATTCAAGTGAGACAGATTTTGTCAGATTGGACGTACCTGTCGTACGTGGCTGTCATCTGCGTAGTACCAGCGCTGGTTCCCCCTGTGGCGAACGTAGGCAGTATAGTGCCCAAACATTGCATATCCAGAGTGCACTACCACTGCATGCAGCGTGTACTTGCAGTCATTCTGGGAAAAACAACTTTGTCAACTTGTGGATGACCAAAGAGAAAATTTGTGGATATTATTATTATTTTTATTTCTTATAAGTACCTGGGAAAAGTCTGAGGAGAACGCGTCTTTGTGAGTCTCAGAGAAGTCAAATGTTTCTGGAAAAGTAACCCTGCAATCAAGTTTCCGGGTGGAACCGCGGCTATTCCGAAATCTTTTCAGATGCACGCACAAGATCTGAGGCAGGGAGAGCAGTTTGACACCCTGAGAGAGAAAGAAAGAGGTTTCACTGTGGTGGTTCAGTTCATACTTTGCGGGAAGCGTTTAAACCAAGTCTCACCTGTTTAGATGGAGTCTTCCTTTCACATTGTTCACAAAAGCAGCAATTTATGCCCCTCAGCTCCTGATGCTCAAAGAAAGAGGTCATGCAGTCCTCCTGAAAAGGTTCATGTAAAGAATACTTCAGGAAAGTTTACAGTAATAGTTTGACATTTTGGGAAATGTGTTTATTTGCTTTCTTGACGAGAGACGAGAAGATTGAGACCACTCACACGTCTTAGTGTGGTATCAATCTTCTCATCTAACTTTTGGCAAAAAAGCCAATGATTATATCTCCAAATATGTTTAAATATTCCATAAAAACAATCCACATCTAAAGAAAAGAGAAACGTCACCAGAGAATCGTGATCTTCTTTCACACGCAGAGGCAGGCTGAGCAGGAAGCTGCTCAGAGTCTGGACGGAGCTGCACTCTAAACACTGCAGGTACGTCTCCACAGGAATCTTGTACAGATTCTGGATTTCAAGAGCCTGAAAACAAATGCAAGCACGATATAGATGATGCACTTACAGGTGGAAAAATAACGTATATTCATGATTAAAGACCAACCAGAGGTTTGTTATCCATCTGCTGTTGCAGGAGGTTCAGGATGGAGAGGAACACCTCGTCAGCATCATGCTGTATACTAACTGCAAAACATTGTCAGAAGTTAGAAGATAAACCACATCAGTATTCAATATTTTGTTAAGTTTGTTTTTCCTTACGTCGTAAGCAGTTCCTGTCCAGAGAGTGGAGGAAGTCCAAATGGGGAGCAGGCTCAGGGTGGTCACTCTTCATGGCCGTGAGGACTTTCTTTAGCTGCAGCGGGACGTTACCACCGTAATCTCTCACGCCAGCTGCTTCCCACCTTGTGAAATTCATAAACCCTCATTAATCTTTGTTTTTACAGTCTTAGATCCAAAAAATGGCGACGGCCAAAATGCCGAACTCAAGGCTTAAAACCGGCAGTCCACAAACCAATGGTTTGGTTAAGGTATCATTGTTTTATAAGTCATGATCATAATGAATATGCAACGTAATTTTCTTACTTGTCTAGTAGGTCTCCTATTTCCCAGGTAGCAGAGAAGGTCTGGAGCAGCGTGTTCACACAGCAGGACAGATGGTAGTTGCTGAGGCCTCTCATTCCTGTGACAGACCATCAGAAATGTTAAAATAATCCTGTTGGTGAAAACTTGAACCAAGCACATCATCCATGGCCCACCTAGGGGCATTCACACGTGTGAAAATAAAATAAAAATGTAACGGTAAAGTCCTGATGCTAAAGGTTACTATGGCTGGCAGAACACCCACCTCACTTACATGCTGTATTTAAATAAACAAATCAATCATTTTATAGAAGACTGAGCCCGTTTGGTTTGTTGACTTAAGGCTCGACGTACAGGAGATGTTTATTTTACACAGATCCAAGATCAGTATTTTGTTTTCTATGTCACTGCTGAACACATGAGGGATTTATTGGTTGTGAAGAGAAAAATAATTGTATGAAACGCAGCAATAGATGAAACCACACATTGTGTGTGAGAAACTGCATTGTTACAGGTTGTGGAGGAGTTCATTGAGATCTTAATCAACCATATTGTTTTAACAGCTGATGAACAACCAGGTATGTGTGGGTCTGCTAGAAACTTAAAGAGCCTAGAGACTCTCAGGGATTCCCAAAGGAACTGCACAGAATAAAAAAGTTATTTAACTCACTTTTTATCCCCTTTAGAATCGTAAACACTAGGTCTGTGTATTGGCAAGAATCTGGCAATAAGATACGTATCACGATACAGGGGTTACGATGCAATATATTGCGATATATTGCGATACTGTAAGTAAGGATATATATTGCGATTTTTTCAAATCTAATTTTAGGAAAAGTATCATAGTATAAATAACACTACTATATGCATAAAATCTGAGCATAAAAAAGTTAGAATAGTAGGATCTGCATTTGCATATCTTTGCAAATAAGTAAAGTATTTCCTGAGTTAATCTTTGCATGTAAACTATTAATTGGAATTCAATACAGAGTTTTTGAGAGTTGATAGATACAGTATTACAAAACATAATATTGCAATACTGAATATTTTCGTCCACCCCTAGTAAACACTGAGTCAGTGGTAACAGACAGTAGAAATATGGATCATGTAACCTTAATAGGGATAATAATTAATAGGAATTGCTTTTTAAAAATAATATTTCTTAATATAAGGAATGTGCCATGGTGGCAGGTGACCTGAAAGTTTTACCTGCCACAGCCAACATTTACCCTGTTATTTGGCAGCTGGCAGGTGCTAATTTAATTCCCTGATTACAGGTAATATTTAAATCATATATATCAACAAAACTCACCATCAGAGAGGCAGAATGTGGTCTACTTACCAAAGTAGGGGTTTCTCATATAAAGAGAAGAGAAAAAACTGCAGATCGTTCCAGACATCAGCAGCACAGACTTCACTTCACACAGTTAGTTAACCTGGAGGTCTGCAGACAAAAACTAACCTCCCAGACTGCAGTCAGACTGGTCCTTTGACCTGTTTACTGGGAGAAAACGAGTCAAATGAATGTGTTCCTCTCACCTCAGAGTAACTATAAACATCAGCGATATATCAACAGCTTCAGGTTCACTTCCGTTTTTACAGTTTTCACTTCGTCTGTTTGCTGCAGAATCGAAACTTAGATGTTGCCATGCGCATGCGCAGACTGTGTCTAAAGGTATTACATTATATTTTAATATAAGTTTCAGTTTGTCATCTCAACTGTAAAAACACTGTTAAAATGAAATATGTATTTATTTTTTTTTTCGTTGTGATTTATTATCACAATTTACTTTGTTTCTCTTTATTTTTTTCCCCTATTTAGTTTGTATTTATTTTTGTTTATTATTATTCCTATTCTATTTTTTGAATTCTTATTTCTATTTTTTAACTTTATCTCTCATTTTTATTTTATTTTAATTTATTTATCTATATATTTATTCTTTTGTTAATTCATTTTCTATATTCATCTTCTCTTCTCTCCTAATATAAGTATAAACAAACATGTTATTCTTCCTCCCTGTACAATATGACAAATATTATTCATCCCTACTTAATGAAACAATGTATGGACATTGAGGGGATGATGAAGCTCACGGACTGCCTCTTAAGGACACTTATGACCCTGTTGTGTCTTAAAACATGTGGCTGTGCTGTACGACTGTGCCGTACCTGTTAAAAGGAAATAAAATGTTAAAAAGTAAAAAAAAAAATGTATATACTGTACCACCATTTTATCACTATAATGACTGATATCATTTGTATTTTTATATAATTTAGTTTTTAACTTGTCATTTTTATTTATTTTGCCATATTTGTTTAGTATCTTGAAATGTAGTAAATGCACAAATTGAGCATATACATGTTTAGATGTCTGTATTTGTACTTAGGCTATACCTTACCCACAATGACCTGGTTTAAATGCATTTTAGTGACAGATAGCTACATGAAAATAATATTCAATCATGAGCTAATTAAATAACATTAATGTCAGAGAGTTCTCAATTCAGAAAGTTGTTACACATTCTTTTTTTAAATCTTTTTCCAGTTATACACTACAATCGTACAATCTCACAAGTCATAAACAAAATATCATATATTTATTGTATCTGTTTTAATTTATTTTATCACGATCACATCTGTATCCCTTTGATATCTTATCTATATCCATTTCATTACCAGTCTGTGTTATATGTTTTGTAATTATGTGTATGTGCTGCTGCTATCTTTAATCTCAGTGAGGCACTCTCCTGGTTAATAAAGTTATTATTATGATAAAGAGGGAGTTGCTTTAGGATGATGGATGTCAGTCTACAAATGTCTGTGGTTTCTAACACAGAAAATAGCAAATACAGCTGGAAATGTCTTTATTTTGAGTAATAAAAGTAATTAATCTGACTGATGATAAAAATTGAAAAAAGGGACTAAACCATATTCTCTTACCAACACAACAAAGTAAAAATGAATCAAAATGATGGGATGTGATTTTCAGTCTTTCACAGCCTGATAGTACGGTGCAAACATGGCACTCCACATCTGTCTGAGCAGCTGGAGAAGTTTGGAAATCCACATGAATGAAGATGGAAGAGCTGTGGGGAAAGAACAGGAAGAAATGCACTGATTTATTTCCAATCAAATGTTTTATACTTCAACAAAGACTTGTGATGAAATTGAGTTCTAAAGAGCATTTAATCAAACCTGGATCCATTCGGAACAAAAGCATGTAGAGAAGAACGGCAGCCAGGAAGACTCTCCGGAGAGGAAACGAACCAGAGCCGGTCGCCAACACTTTTCTGTACAAAAACCTGAGCATGGCTTCAAGTTTACGGATTATAGATCCTGTAAAAACAATCAGAAAGTCTGCATTCATTATTTGTACTTATATGACTTAGTATAATGCATGTCATAAGGACTTAGCTGAAACCTTGAGTTGAGACAGGAAGTGCAGTGATGTCAGAGTCTGGACTGAACTCAGGATTTAGAGGCGGTTCATGATTCTGTCGCTCTTTTCCTTCAACAACCTCCAGTGCAGTCTGCCTCTGGTCTTCTGTGAATGCAGCGCATCCAACCTCACCGCCGATCAGCTCCAGAGCTTCGTCTCTGTGTTCAAGAGGCACGAGGACGTGCAGCAGGTAGAGCTCCGCCACTGTCCCGAACCCCGTCACTCTGCTGTTGGACGGGCAGTGTAACCAAACTCTGGCTGCCTCCTGCATCACGGCTGGCTCTCCCACCTTGGAGTAAAGAAGTATGCTGCCAACATGAGAGAGAAAATATATTCAGTGTGGATTTTAGAGCTGAAAAGATCAGTCAGTAAACTGATAAGTCAGATCAACAGAAAAATAATCTTTGTTTCAGTCATTTAGCAAAAATGCCAAATATTCTCTGATTTTAGCTCCTCAAATGTGAAGATTTGCTGCTCTTCTTGTTATATATGATGGGATATTAAATAGGGCTGCAACTTCATTGTCGATTTATCATTGTCGAATTATTTTCTCGATTAATCGATTAGTTGTTTGGTCTATAAAATGTCAAAAAAAGTTGAAAAATGTGGATCAGTGTTTCCTGAATAGTGATATAATGAAAAATGTAAAATAATCGTTAGTTGCAGCGCTAATGTACTTTTTTTTAATTCTTATTTTATTCTCGGTTTTAATAAATAAATATAAGAATAAGAGATAGAAAACAAATTCAAATAATCCAGATATCTGCCGTATGTGCCCGTTGTTGGCCTGGCTATTCAGTGATGCGCAATTTCCTCACAATTAGAACTCCAACTAATGATTATTTTTATAAATGGTTAATATTGTGATTATTCTTTTCAATTAAATTGTTAAAAAAAAAAGTTTATGAAACATCAGAAAATAGTGAAAAGGCCCATTGCAATTTCCCAAAGCCCAAGGTAGTATCTCCAAATATCTCAACATTTTTATATATTTACTGTATTGTTATTGTTGTTATTATATATATCTTGTCCTAATTGTTTGTTATCACTATTATGTAGTCATATTATTTCTTTATATTAATCTTGTCTCTGGGTGGAGGCTTCAGATAAGCCCAATGTGTTTTTTGCCTCTTCCTGCACTGTTTATTATTCATTTATTTTTTTTGTTATGTTGTATAGTCTTAAATTGTGCAAAAATAAATAAACAAACAAACAATTGCTTGTTTTAATATTAAATTTAAAATGATATAAAAACAGAGAAAATCAGCCAAATCTCAAATTAAACAAGATGGAACAGAGAATCAAGAGAAGACAATTTTTACTTCAATTTTCTGATCAATCTAACTAAAAGCTCTGCTCACCACATCTGCATTATTTTAGCTGGTATTTTGTCCTGGTGCTCGTATTGCTGAAGGACCCAGGAGAGGACACCATGCCACTGATTCAGCTCAGCCAATGCTTGAAGCCCTAAGATGCAGAAGCCAGCTTTAAACTCTCCACATCTGAGGAGACAAAAACACAGAAAAGTTAACATTAACCATCCAGGCTGCAGGGGAACACACATACAAGGTGCTTTTTAAAGACTTTTCACCTGTTGTCCTCTTGCTCCATGTTGCTGAGACTCTCCAGGCCTCTGTCGCATGTGTCAAAAGCTGCCTGGAAGTCTTTGAGGACCATCATTTGCTCTGCAGCTGTGTCCAACATGCTGAACGTCTGTGTTAAAGAAGAAGTGCTGCAGGCTGAGAGCAGAGAGCTGCGAGCAGGAGCCAGGCTGGTTGAACAGCTGCTCATGACTCATTTAAGACCAATAAAACACAAAATACAAGCTATTTTACAACACTAAAAGATGCTGCTTTACTTTAAGCAGCTTAGTTTGTACCTGGATGTCAAATAAACCTGTTTGGAGGTCATCTTTGTACACTATCCGCTCTTCAACATCCTTGTTTACAATCTATTAGTGATGTGTCGGTCACAAACGAGTCGGTTCATTGAGCCGGCTCTTTTAAGTGAACGATAATGGTACGTGTCATTGTCTATGTAAGCAGCCATGCAATGCATTCTGGTAGCGTGGCGTCGCGATTCGAGAAACGAAGCATCACCACGCCCGCTCCTCATTTGCATAAAGTTGAGGGCTCGTCTACTTTATGTAAATCACTGGCTTCCGACGCGACTCGCCGCCTCTCGAAACTCCCTAGAATCTTTTAAAATAAACGTTGTCGATCCAAAATAAAGACGTTTCGGTGAACTATTTTCGTGAAATAAGAGAAGAAAGTTTCCAAACGAGCCTCCATACTGGTTCCGGTCTGAAAACTGGTAGCAGCAGCCAATGGAGGGTAAGTTCGTCCAATCAGGTGGGGACAGCCTTGTGTCTAGCGACAGCCCACCATGTAAAATTCCGGTATTCAGGTAATTATATGATTTAGTTATAATCATATTGAATAATTTAAGTGATATATCTGCACACATACTAATCATAGGTCAAAACAGCCAAAGCTAAATTTGGCTGAACTATAAAAGGTAGAAGTGGTAAAATGAAGAGCCGTTTGGGAGCCGAAAGAGCCGGCTCTTCTTGGTGACCTGAGCCAAATGATCTGGCTCACTAAAAAGAGCCGGAATTCCCATCACTACACTGTAGACTTCCTGGTTTGAGATCGCCAGCCAATCAGATGCTCCAATCTTCAGAGTGACTGAAGCAGCCAATCATGTAGCTGTTTGTTTATAACGCGTCATCGTTTTTTTCCTCTCCAGCTTGTAAACACGTGGACCGAGCAGAGTGTGTTCCTGTCTGTCTACGGAGGACATTTAAGCTATTTAACCACTGTTCTGTAAGTCACCGCTTCTTGTTTACATGTGTAATAATACTAACACAATGTATTGATTCAGCATGCTGAATTAAAGATAGCGTTTAAGTGTATTATAGGCTGCTTTAGCTTAGATGGCTAACAAACTAGCAGTCTGTTGACACACTTTGCTGTAGAGTTAGCTTGCTAATATCTAGTCATGTAATGTAACTACCACGAAACAGTGACATTGTATAACGTTGGCTTTATTATTCTGGTTGATATGTGGATAACTGAGTTATAACTATGATATTTTGTCATATAAATAATGAGAAGCACTTGTTTTAAGATTATTAAAGGCCAGAGGCAGCTTTTGTGGGAGGCTATTTTATGTTATAAAGCTGTTCTAGCGGTCCTAGGAGTATCAAAAACAAAGTGAGGGATATGAAATAGACCAGTGGTTTCCAACTTTTTTTCCATAAGGGACCCCATTTCTATCACTGAGTAAACTGATATTTCATATTATATTCAATGCATAACAATAACAGTACAGAACAATTGTTAAACTGTACGAATAACCTGGAATAACTGCAGGAAGTTTGTGTAAAATGAACAATTAGGATGAATTTTGAGCAGATTCCCTGTGAATATTCATCCAATGAGTTTTCCTGTTATTTTTAGGAACGTTTAATACAATTTTCTGTGTATTATGTAGTTTTATCATTTTTAACAATCATACATACTTAATAGGTTTCTTTTTTGACAAATTCAGTGTTTTCTTCTACCTGACACTTGACCATTGTTCTATTAGCTCTTTGGTTGTTTTAACTGCATACTTTTCTAATGCAGGACGAGGCTGTTTAGCAGAGAGGGAAACTGGTGTTTTTTCACTGTGCTCTGATCCTGTTTATATCTTAAACAACAATCCAAACTTTAAAAATAACAATTAAATTTAGTTTTCTTCACAGAAATGAATGAAATGCTGAAATATAGGCCAACTGTATATTTAAAAAAAGGTTGTCTTATATCCCTTAAATTAAAATCAAAAAGGCCTCGAGACACCTGTGAAGCTTTGGCGACCCCTAGTGGGGGTTGGGACCCCAGGTTGGGAACCAGTGAAATAGAGTTTATAGAAAACTGTCCTGAAGCTGAAACATAATGTGAAGGCCTCCAGTAAATGTGTGCTCTTGGTTCTGGCATCTAATGCATCACAGAGAAACTTGACTTTTAATAAAAATAAATAATGTAAGTGTGGGTCCTTTGAGAGCTGCTTACTGTCTAGAGAAAGTATTAGATAAGAATGTGAAAGCCAGTCAGTTTGACTGGTGTTTTTGTTCATTTCAGATCGTCCTCAAAATGGCAAAAAGCCTCCGGAGCAAATGGAAGAGGAAGATGCGTGCAGAGAAGAGGAAGAAAAATGCACCAAAGGAGCTGGCCCGTCTGAAACAAGCTCTGAGTCTGGATAAGAAAGCAGACGCTGCCATGACTGACCTGCAGGAGATCGCCACCGTGGTGTCAGCTGACAAGATCAAGAAGGATGTGGAAATAGGAGAGGGTGACGGTGAGTGAGAGATTTAAGTGTCTGTACTAAAAGATAAATTTAAACTGGTTTGTGTAGATTTGTTTAGTGTTATCCTGGGTTGCTTGAGAAGCTCACACAAAGCAACATTTTTTATTTATCGTCATCTTATTCATCAATCTTTGTTGTGTTACAGATGGGAAGATGGACATGGACAGCAAGCGCAACAAGACAACTCAGTTGGATGGAAATGGTCAGTACCCTGTGTGGATGAGCCAGCGGCAGGCCAAGAAACTGAAAGGCAAACGGATGGCAAAGAAAAGTGGGCAGGGCAAGAATAAAAAGGGCATCGCCTGGTGAACCAGAGGAAACCAAGAGACCTTTGCTTTGCCTTAAAAGACTTTTGACGCAGGAACACAGAATCATTTCATGTATTCTTTTATACGTGATAACTGGATTTTCTGCTATTGAATCTCATTCTGTTCAGTGGGTTATAAGATTCATGGAGTCCGTTCATTATAAAGTAATTCACTGCAGGAAAATGTTTGTTCTTATGGAACAGCAGCTTCATCTTCATGTTGGGACAAGTTTTAAGAAACTAAGACAAAATATGTCTGATTGTCATGTATTCTCTACTACAATTTAAGTCTTTTCATACTCCGATAAAAATGTTTTATTTACAGATCTATGGCTTGTTTTGTTTACTATAGTTTTATATAGACAGGGCTGCACCTAACAATTATTTTCATTATTAATCAATTAGTTGTTTGGTCTATAAAATGCCAGTAGATAACGAATAGTAAGGAAGAAACCAGAAAATATTCTCATTTAAGAAGCTGCAATCAGAGAATTGACTACTTTTCCTTAAAAAATTACTCAAAACCGATTATGAAATAGTTGGCGATTAATTTAATAGCTGATAACTAATGATTAATTGTTGCAGCTCTAATATAAACTTGGCGTAGGGGTTGAGACGCCGACCGTGAACTACAATGTCTCAGGTTTGAGTCACACTGGGGACATTTGTTGCATATCATTCCTCATTTTCTCCCCTCATTTCGTTGCATTTCTCTACTGTCAGATTCTCTAAAGTAATTGGAATATTTTCCCGATATCTCTGCGTATGCCATGATATAGAAGATGTATGCAAAATCATAAAATTAATGAACTGTTGTAGATAAAACGCTACTCTCTTGTAAAACAATAACTTCATTAACAGATTTTTTTTTAGCCATACTTTGAATCATTAATTTAGAGATCCTAATACTATGATCAGATTTCCAGTGAAAGATGATAAACAATAATAGCCCTGGTGTTACTAAATTGTCACTGATGAGAAGTTGACTAATAAAAGTTTTAAAACAACACAAAGAAGCTCCTGTAGAATATTTTATTCAATCCAATCAGTTCATTGCAGATAAAAGATGCAACTCCTCACCATTAACATGGTCATAACATCAGATACCCTCACAGACTTTACGGGAACGTGCCTTAAAGTCTGTGAGTGTGGACACTGGGATTGGGCCTTTGCCACAGACCCGAGATATTACACAATAAAACTAGAAATTGGCTGATCAGAAGCCATTTTGGCACAAATATTCTGTGATTTACTTTTTAAATACAGTGTTAAAATGAATTCCCCCTGTTGAACAACCGAAGAAACATGATAGTTTAAGTGAAGCGCAACCTCCCTGAGCAGCACGTCGCTCACTCCATCAGCTGAACATAAGCGGCCGGGAAAAGACCGAAGCATCCGTGACACTGCCCCTTCCACCAGCCCTCGTCAATCATCTCTATGTTGGTGATGATGTCATCCGGGTTGAAGGAGATCTCGTCATCACCCTCTGTGTGGGAACGGAGACGATTTGTACTCTCAAATGTTGACAGATGATTATTAAATGTCAAAAAGTGAAGAATTGAAAAGATGTCATACCTCCTTGATAGTCGTAAATTGCTACAGCCTGCAGGCCGCTTGACAGGTCTTCATAGTCGTTATCTTCAGCTGTAAAAGAAAACGTTGACATGAATGTTTCACATGTGAAAGGTTTGACATTTCACTGACGGCAGACACAGACCTATCGGTGCTGGTGGTTCAAGTTCCTCGTACTCTCCTTCATCCTCCTCCACCTCTGCGGACCTTCTGGGCAGCGGTGGAGCTTCCGATTCGGAGAAATCGTCTGTGCACGGTGGAGCTTCCGGTTCGAGGAAATCGTCTGTGCACGGAGGAGCTTCCGGTTCGAGGAAATCGTCCGTGCACGGAGGAGCTTCCGGTTCGAAGGAATCGTCTGTGCGCGGAGGCAACGCCGGGGGCTGGTCGTATTCTGGTTCCTCCTGAAAACATCACATAATATCTTTGATTTCCTGATCTCTAATCCTGGAGAAACACAAAGTCATTAGCATGCATATTGACCATCATTTAATCTTTTGACCTCTTCTTCTTCTTCTTCTATGAGTGTTTCCTCTTGTGTTTCCTCTTGTCTGTGCATGGCAGCCTCTCGCTCTCTGGCTTCTCTGGCTTCTCTCCTCGCTTTCTCCTCTTCTGCTCTCTTCTTGTTCTCTTCATCTGAAGCTTTGGCCATGTTCTCAAAACGGGCCTTCAGTGATCCTGCACCTGCACCTGCACTCGCTGCATAATAAAGAGGAATGATTATGAATTAGGGCTGTCAATGGATTGAAATATTTAATCATGATTAATCGCATGATTGTCCATAGTCAATCGTGATTAATCTCAAATTAATTGCACATTTTTTATCTGTTCAAAATGTACCTTAAAGGGAGATTTGTCAAGTATTTAATACTCTTATCAACATGGGAGTGGGCAAATATGCTGCTTTATGCAAATGTATGTATATATTCATTATTGGAAATCAATTAACAACACAAAACAATAACAAATATTGTCCAGAAAGAAATTAGTGGCATCAAAACAAATTTGCATTAATCGACAGCCCTAATTCTATCGAGTAGCACCTTCAAAAAGGAAAATATTGTACTGTTATAGAGAATGTGGACAGACGGCTTACCTTTCTGAGGTTCATGTTTCTGCAACTCTTCTTTGTGTTCAAATCCCACAGCAGACTGCACAGACAACTTAATAATCATTAAATGATTCACCAACTATTTTGATAATCGATTTATTGGTTTGAATGATTTATTTATTTTTTTATTTAAGAAAAAAAAAAGGCTAAAATTCACTGATTACAGCTTCTTAAATGTGAATATTTTCTGGTTTCTTTACTCACTATGGTGAGTCCACAAAGAAACTCCTTCTACTGTCAAACTCATGAACATCAAGTGAAGCAATAATAAAAACAAATCTTTGTCTTCTCACCTTGTCGACGCGGTCTTTCTGAACACCATACTTCCCTCCAAATCCCTTTGAATGATCTGAATGTGTTAAAGAAAATAGTGGCATTAAAACTAATTTACATAAATGTGTTATTATCGCGTTAACTTTGACAGCCCTAATTCTATTAAGTAGCACCTTCAAAAGAAAATATTGTACTGTTAGAGAGAATGTGGACAGACGGCTTACCTGTCTGAGATCCATGTTGCTGCAACTCTTCTCTGTGTCCGTAGCCCACAGCAGACTGCACAAACACAATTAATCATTAAATGATTCACCAACTGTTTTGAGCAATTTATTTATTTTTTAATTTAAGAAAAAAAAAGGTTACAATGCTCTGATTCCAGCTTCTTAAATGTGAATATTTTCTGGTTTCTTTACTCCTCTATGACAGTAAACTGAATATCTTTGAGTTGTGGTGAAAACAAGACATTTGAGGACGTCATCTTGGACTTTGGGAAACACTGATTGACATTTTTCACCACTTTATTGACCAAACAACTAATCGATTAATTGAGATTATAATCGACAATGAAAATAATCGTTAGTTTCAGCTCTTCATGTGTTAAACTCAGATTTAAGATGAGTCCACAAAGAAACTTCTTCTAATGTCAAACTCTGCATGTACATCACTCATCGACGGTCAAACATCCAAGTGATGAAATAATAAAAACAAATCTTTGTCTTCTCACCTTGTCGACACGGTCTTTCTGAACACCAAACTTCCCTCCAAATCCCTTTGAGTGATCTGAATGTGAAATGAATAAAGATTAATGACATGGTACCCATGGGTTTATTAGGTTTTCTAGTTTCATATGATGCCAGTATCTTCACTCTAGCTTTAAAACTGAGCCTGATACAACCTCCGAAATATTGTTTGCGTTAATGCGTTAAAGAAATTAGTGGCGTTATAAGGAATTTGCATTAATGTGTTATTATCGCGTTAACTTTGACAGCCCTAATTCTATTAAATAGCACCTTCCAAAAGGAAAATATTGTATTGTAAGAGAGAATGTGGACAGACGGCTTACCTGTCTGAGATCCATGTTGCTGCAACTCTTCTTTGTGTTCAAAGCCCACAGCAGACTGCACAGACAACACAATTAATCATTAAATGATTGGCCAACTATTTTGATAATCGATTTATCAGTTTTTTGTAATTTATTTATTTTCTAATTTAAGAAAAAAAAGGTTAAAATTCTCTAATTCCAGCTTCTTAAATGTGAATATTTTCTGGTTTCTTTACTCCTCTATGACAGTAAACTGAATATCTTTGAGTTGTGGACAAAACAAGACATTTGAGGACGTCATCTTGGGCTTTGGGAAACTCTGATTGACATTTTTCACAATTTTATGACATTTTATAGACCAAACAACTAATCGATTAATCGAGAAAATAATCAACAATGAAAATAATCGTTAGTTGCAGCCATACATGCGTTAAACTAAGATTTAAGCTGAGTCCACAAAGAAACTTCTTCTAATGTCAAACTCTGCATGTACATCACTCATTGAAGGTCAAACATCCAAGTGAAGCAATAATAAAAACAAATCTTTGTCTTCTCACCTTGTCGACGCGGTCTTTCTGAACACCAAACTTCCCTCCAAATCCCTTTGATTGATCTGAATGTGAAATTAATAAAGATTAATGACATGGGTGGTACCAATGGGTTCATTAGGTTTTCTAGTTTCATATGATGCCAGTATCTTCACTCTAGCTTTAAAAATGAACCCGATACCACCTCCAAAATATTGTTTGCATTAATGTGTTAAAGAAATTAGTGGCATCAAAATTAATTTGCATTAATGTGTTATTATCGTGTTAACTTTGACAGCCCTAATTCTATTAAGTAGCACCTTCAAAAAGGAAAATATTGTTCTGTTAGAGAGAATGTGGACAGACGGCTTACCTGTCTGAGATCCATGTTGCTGCAACTCTTCTTTGTGTCCGTAGCCCACAGCAGACTGCACACACAACACAATTAATCATTAAATGATTCACCAACTATTTTGATAATCGATTTATCAGTTTTTTGTAATTTATTTATTTTTTAATTTAAGAAAAAAAAGGTTAAAATTCTCTGATTTCAGCTTCTTAAATGTGAATATTTTCTGGTTTCTTTACTCCACTATGACAGTAAACTGAATATCTTTGAGTTGTGGACAAAACAAGACATTTGAGGACGTCATCTTGGACTTTGGGAAACACTGATTGACATTTTTCATAATTTTCTGACATTTTATAAACCAAACAATTAATCGAGAAAGTAATCGTTAGTTGCAGCCCTGCATGTGTTAAACTCAGATTTAAGGTGAGTCCACAAAGAAACTTCTTCTAATGTCAAACTCTGCATGTACATCAAGTGAAGCAATAATAAAAACAAATCTTTGTCTTCTCACCTTGTCGACGCGGTCTTTCTGAACACCAAACTTCCCTCCAAATCCCTTTGATTGATCTGAATGTGAAATGAATAAAGATTAATCAGATGTCAGGCAAAAAAGGTATCAAAACTGAATGCTACAGTTTTTCCTCGCCAAAATGTAGAATAAGTTTGGAGCGTTATTTAGCTTCCAAAGCTAGTATGACATGGTTGGTACCGATGAATTCATTAGGTTTTCTAGTTTATATGATGCCAGTATTTTCACTCTAGCTTTAAAACTGAGCCCGATACCACTTCCGAAATATCGTTTGCGTTAAGCACCTTCAAAAAGGAAAATATTGTAATGTAAGAGAGAATGTGGACAGACGGCTTACCTGTCTGAGATTCATGTTGCTGCAACTTTTCTTTGTGTTCATAGCCCACAGCAGACTGCACAGACAACACAGAGGTTGTATTTAAGATTCATATATCACTTTAAAGATCCCTTCCAATAGTGTTTTAAGACATTTAAAAACACTCTGCTTTAACTAATAACCTGTGTCTGATATGGTAAATGGTAAATGGAGTTGCATGGCTCCTTTCTAGTCTTCCGACCACTCAAAGTTTGGGGTTTTCAAACATCCAAGTGAGGCAATAATAAAAGCAAATCTTTGTCTTCTCACCTTGTCGACGCGGTCTTTCTGAACACCATACTTCCCTCCAAATCCCTTTGAGTAATCTGAATGTGAAATGAATAAAGATTAATCAGATGTCAGGCAAAAAGGTGTCAAAAACTGACAGCTACAACTTTATCTCACCTTTCTGTGACTGGTGCTTCTCTGTTTCTCCTTTGTATTCATAGCCCAAAGCAGACTGCAACAGACAACACAGAGGTTGCATTTAAGGTTCATATATCACTTTAAAGATCCCTTCTAAATCTGTTTTTAGGTGAGTCCACAAAGAAACATTCTTCTAATGTCAAACTCTGCATGTACATCACTCATTGAAGTTCAAACATCCATGTGAAGCAATAATAAAAACAAATCTGTGTCCTCTCACCTTGTCTACGCGGTCTTTCTGAACACCATACTTCCCGCCGAACCCTTTTGCTGCATCTTTCTGGGAGGAGTGCTGCTCGACTTCTGCCACATAGTCATTACCCAAAGCCGCCTGAAGAGTAGAGATACATTTATGAACAGATTCAGCATACAGTTTATAAGAGCTGTGGAGTGAAGGATAAAATAGATACAATCTGGTCGTAAATTAGAGGAGCTTATCACCATATTTCGAGTATTAAAAATGTGTCAACCTTGTCCATTCGGTCTTTTTGGACTCCAAACTTCCCTCCATATCCGTACGACGCTTTGGGAGTGTTTTCCTTCTGCTTCCCCTGCTCGTGCTCCGAGGCAACGTTCTTTCTGAGCTCTTTAATACTGTCAGGTAAAGCACAATGACACACACCAGTTCAATGATAGTAATATCTGCTATTAGAAACTATTAATCAGTAATACATAACATACTCATACTACGCAAATATACCTATATAGCGCAATTCATACACAAGAGCTTTACAGACATTTAAACCGTTAACGTTAAAAGATTAAATTAAAGAAAGTGTGAACTAGGGCTGTTAAAGCAAACGCAACACCTCTAATTTCTTTAACACATAAACTTGCGATTTTTAGGTTGTATTGGGCTAAAGGGTTTAAAGCTAGAGTGAAGTTACTGGTATCATATAAAACTAGAAAACCTAATGAATCCATTGGTATTGGTATATTACATACTAGCTTGTCGGGAATGAGGATAAATAATGCTCCAAACTTGGGATTGAGTTTGCCATGTTATGATTTGAGCATATTTTTTATGCTAAATGCAGTACCTGTGAGGGTTTCTGGACAATATTTGTCATTGTTTTGTGTTGTTAATTGATTTCCAATAATAAATATATACATACATTTGCATAAAGCAGCATATTTGTCCACTCCCATGTTGATAAGAGTATTAAATACTTGACAAATCTCCCTTTAACAGATAAAAAAATGTCTGATTAATTTGCGATTAATCACGATTAAATATTCTAAACGATTGACAGTCTTAGTGTGAACATATTTGGAGGCAATTCTGATATAAAATAAAGACATAAAACCAAAATAAAAGTGATTAACGCAAAATTAGAAGGCAGAAGTAAATAAAAAGTTTTTTAGGCTGCCTTTAAAGGCTAAAAATAAATAATTTACTTATGATTTATAGATCTGTTGTAAGCCGTTAATAAGAACAATTTCGTGGTTGCCAGGCTTTGAGAAATCCCTTTACTGGTGTTTATCCCTTTTGTTTGGAATAGGGCGGACCCGAATGCTTCGAAGCTTCGACAGTTGCCATGGTAATCAACCTCCAAATCAGTATTCAAATGCTTTGTTTTATATATAAAATATGTAATATATATATTATGCATATCCTGTATATTCTTACATCTGTGAGCAATCTCTAGTCCTATTCTTACATTCAGCACCACAACCACGTTGACAGTGAGAAAGCAAAGCGCTTTAAATCTCACTGTCAAAGTGTTATCATGTATTACCCATATTAGGAGAGAATTGCTGCCTAACAGCTTGTGCTCTGCTCTCACTTCCTCTTCCTGTTGCTACACAGCACCCACTCTGACCTGCATTTCTTTACATCGTCTAACAAGAGTTTCCAGACAGATGCAGAAGTTGTGCATCCCATACTTGAAGGTTTCTTGCCGTCCTGATCCCTCGACGGTCTTTGCACCCCACCTCTGCTCCTCCTCCGATACGTCATTCTGAAAAACACAAAGTTAGAAGTTAGGGGTTTGACTGACGCACACATCTTCACCCCTCACAGTGACACACATCTCCAGGAAGTACACAGTACCACAAAGTCTGGGTCTGTCTCCCAATCGTCGTCCGCGTCTTCAGCCACCTTCGTGCTCACGTTGTGGCCCACGGCTGACCTCCACATCTGGGGAAGAAAAACACTACAATGAGCCACACTGAAGAGACAGTACTGATTAATAATCATGTGTTCACATTCAAAACTGTTATATGTCTATAAACAGAAAGTCTATTTTTTTATGGTGACTACAATATACAACCACAAGCTCTGACCACCATTTGCTGAAGTCTCAAAAAGGAAGTTATTTTCGACATGAAGCTTCATTTCCCCATAATGAACAAACTGCAGTACTTCATGTAGTAAAAAGACACTAAAATACTCAAGAAATAGTATCATTACAACATGTTTTTTAAGAGAAATACTTTCTGTAGAGCTTCAATTTTTCTGCAACATATTGAAAATAACATTATTTCTTGAGGGAAGCATACAAAATATTCTTTATATTCATCTAATTAATGTTAGGTTACTAAATGTCACTTTACTGTCATAAGTGGAAGCTTCATTTCCCCATAGTGAAACACACTTCAGTACTTCATGTAATAAAAAGACACTAAAACACTAAATAAATAGTATCATGAAAACATGTTTTTTAAGAGAAATACTTCCTGTACAGCTTAAAATCTTCTGCAACACACTGAAAATAACATTATTTACTCATACTTACTTACTTATACTACCTCATTTAATTTAAAAAACACTTTGCTAATGTATATAGTATGTTATTTTATGTTTAAATTGTCTAACTGACTTCTAGTAGTCAGGTATATTTATAGTGTATTCTAATATATTCTTTATATTGTGTGTATACTAGTAGATATTTATCTCTATATGTTAATTTATTGTATTTCCTGTACATTACCTGGATAACACAATAATGTCCACAGTTTGGGATCAATAAAGTACATCTATCTATCTATTATTTCTTGAGGGAAGCATACAAAGTATTATCTTTATTAATATAATTAATGCTAGCTTATTAAATTGTCAGTTTTACTTTAATTTCTAACACATTTTTGCTGTCATAAGTGGTAGTTTTAGAGCATGTAATTGTAGTAATACTGGACATTATATTGCACATACAGGTACATAATAAGATATAAATTTCCTGTATTTCCTGTACATTACCTGAATAAAACAATAATTTCCACAGTTTGGGATCAATAAAGTACATCTATCTATCTATTATTTATTGAGGGAAGCATACAAAATATTCTTTATATTCATCTAATTAATGTTAGGTTACTAATTGTGACATTTACTTTCATTTCTAACACATTTTTAGTGTCAAATCTACTTCCTTAATGAAGTTTAAAGGTGAATAAAATAAAAGCACACTCATAAAGGCTTGTTAGAGTTAGTTTGAAGAAAAAACAACAACTTTACCTTGTGGTTTTAATGGTGATATATCCGTGTTTAGGTGGATAAAACAGAGGAAGTGTTCTTTAAGCTCTTCACTCAAGTTGTGACAGTTTGATGGGCGACAAGTGAAGGCGGATCTAACGGTCGGTACGTGAACGCGCCTCGATGTTAATAATTGTACAAAACGTCGTCTATTTTTTTTTTTACTTTATTTAATAACACTTCCACGTCTTTGCTATTGTAGTATAACATATGTATATGTAAAATAAAAAATAAATAAAATGTTTTTTTTAAGAAATTAAAAAAAAGTAAGAAATGCTGCATTCAGGTGCGCACGGAACTCCGAGAATCAGCGAGTAACTGAGGAGTTTTAGCTGCTATAACTACTTTAAACCACAAGAAATGAAACATACTGACACTGATAATTATGGCCTGTCACTTTCAGTACCAGTTTGTTACTTTAAATCAATTCTATGAGAACTTGGGCAGCTACAACTGTGATTTGTTGTAGTGTAGTTAGCTAACACTTGAGGGCAGCACACAACCTGTAGACCTTTTACATTGCCATTCTGTTGCTAGGGCAACAGCTTTGGTCCAAGTTGACTTCCTGTCAGCTACTGCATTAACAAACACTGCAACAGGAAATACAAAGGGACCCATTTAAAAAGGTCTATACACAATAAATTGATTGATGAAATCGTATTCTTTTTGATTCAGGTCCTCATAAGTATATCGTTAAAATGAAATACAACAATCTCCCTCCAGGAAAGTTCACATTCTGCATGAAAAAATTTAAATACTATACTGATTAATAAATACTGATTAAGTGTCAGAGTATGTCATGACGTCACTCCCACATTTACTGTATAAATGTTTGCGGAAACAGCAAAATCACTTTGATTGATGATACCCATTTTTTATTAACTTCACAAATAAAAGGACAAATAGTGTTTTAATGTGCTAAATTAAAATTAACTGAGCCCAAATAAACAGTAAACAGAAGTCCTACTTCCCCAATGTCTGTTTTTTTCTACAGAAACGGAAATGAGTAAATAATTAATGCTTGACTAGATCTGTCCCTGATCTAAACCACCAACACTTTTATTACATTTTAGTTTTCTATACAGCCCTTTTTAACAGTTATTTACAGTTAAAGTATAGTTCAGTGTGTGTAAGATGTGAAGAAGAACATGAATATTAAAAGAGGATGAGTACAGAAGGATCATTTTCACCAACAGTGAGCCATTAAATAAACAAGAATCAAGAGGATGGTGTCGATATACATGTAGATGGTGGATCATTTTTAACTGTTATGGGCAATAAATTATGCTACATCAGAGTAGTCTATGATGGGATGGATATCATTAGAAAACACAGCAGTCTTTCTCCTCTGGAATTAATCCACACTGTGGTAACATTGCACCTGAATGGCAGCTTCATCTGCCATAAAAACTACAGAGCAAACTGTAAAATCTATGCAACAGAAGCGTGGACGGGGAATCTTATTTGGATATGTAAGAGGGGGAAACCCACATCCAGCTGACGTACATAATACATGTACATATGTACAATTATTAATATAATGCTCCATTTTTAAATGTGATTTATATAAGAGGAAAAGGAAAAGAAAGGAAACACACAATAGGAATGTGTAAGAACAGAAATTGCACTGTGCTCCGATTTTGTGCATGAAAATGAGTAGAAGAGGAAGAGACTGGACTGTAACAGCATGCCCTGAACCTCAAGCCATCTTAAAATAATAGTTTGACATTTTGGGAAATATACGCTTTACGAGTTAGATGACATGGTTGATATCACTCTTGTATCTGTCTGTTAGGCTACATACAGCAGACGGTTAGCTTAGCATAAAGAGTGGAAACAGGTGGAAACAGCTAGCCGAATAACAGATAGCGACTTTTTACTTTGGTTTCTGTATGAATTAAACAAACAAGATATAACCTGTTTAAAAGTGAGCTTTACAGTTGCTTTTGTGTGGATTTTGTTACCAACTGACAGCTTACTGTCTGCCAGCTGTTGCGTCACAGATAAACTAGTCCCCAAAATGTCAGACTTTCGCTCCAACGTAAAGTGACCCTTTTATATCCAAATCTAAAGGCACGTGAAGAACACCATCTGCCAACAGTTATTATGAATCTACTTATTTTTTTCTCTCTAAAATCATAGATTTTGATGTCCTCTCTGCTTGGGTTTCCCTCAATGTCATTCAAGAGCAACATGGTTAAAACTAATGACAACAACTTCTTCTATAAATCTACATACTTTGGCTAAAAGATTAGGTCCTGTAAAGTGCAATGTTTGTGTGTAGGTCATCCTTCACACCCTTCTATAACTCATTACATGTAACAATATAAAACATGTGGATGGCTTGGGTTAGGTCTGTGTCACGTTTCCATATTCTTTCCCCTCCCCTCTCTCTCTCTCTTATTATCTGTCAGGTTTTGTTTTAAAGCGGGCTGGTTTCAGAGGTACCCGCTCAGACACAGCAGCAGCAGGACGTGCACAGTGAGCAGATAGAGGCTGAACAGCAGAGGGGTACGCTGACGGGAGCAGAAAGCCACTCGGAGCATCCGCATCAAACCCGGGCCACCTCTCCGAGTCTGCGAGAGAGGGAGGACAAGGTTACGGGAAGCATTCAGCTCATAAGTCTTTATTATTAGAGTTATTAAGATGACAAATGGGGTGGTGCAGGACATTAGCGGAGCCTTACTCGAGTGACGGTTCCTTCCGGCTCGATGAAAACAGCCGTCTCTGACTGATCCTCTTCTTCTGCAGAGGGCCATTTAGTCTGGCTGTGACTAATAATAACAATAAAAACAGATGTTAGCCGTCATATTTTGTTGATTGATTATCAGAGCTAAAAGATGAATTATTGAGATGCAGAAAAATAACAGAAAGCCTATGACAGCACTGTTTGTCAACTGTTATTACAGAATATGATTATTAGTCTCAACATTATACAATTAAAAACAATCTAATGATCAATGTTTCTTAGATCTTCTATCATAATTAACTGAATATCATTGGGTTTTGGACTGTTTGGTAGACAAAAAAAAGCAAGATTTGAAGATTTCAGCTTGGTTTTGGGACAAATGTGACGTCATTTTTTCACTATTTTCTGTCATTTCATGGGCCGAACAATTAATCGAGAAAATACTTGACAGATTAATAAAAAAAAAGTATATTTATGCCAAAAACAGCTTTGATGACAGACCCCTTCGCTCCACTTTTTAATGTTTTTTGGGGGGGTGTTTGTCTCTTGTTAGCTTTGTTTTTGTGGATTTAAACTCTGAATAGTTTGATTTCATCTTTAAAATGCTGAGTGTATGGCTTGCTTTTCTTTTGATCCATTGAGATGCAAGGTAAATTGATTACATTATTATTATGTTTATATGTTTCTAGTTTTTAACTGATTCTCATAGTTAAACTGACATTGTTTTCACTGCGCCAGTGATGAGAGCAGTTAAACTGAACCAAAATAGTAAAGTAAAGAGGGCCGAAAAACAAAAACAATGAGCTGAAAGATGCTAAAATGCTCTGTAGAGCTGCAGTCAGAAGCCACCCCTTTCACATTACACACAGTCATTTAACCCATAGCTAATAAAAAAAATATGGTTCTTACCGTTTGAGTCGATCCTGCGTGGCCATTAGCTGCTCCTCAGCAGCCACCCTCTGCTGCATCTCATCATCCAGCCTGAGGTAAAAGAGTTGATTAGTATCCATTTGTTTTATCGTACTACTTATTGTAAACAGTATTTCAGGTGATGTTTGAACTCTACTACACCTTCTCTGCAGCTCTTTGACCTCAGCTATGTAGGCGTGGCTGTCCACCACGCTGCTTCGCTCCTGTGGAGCTCCAGGTGCACTGTCCACTTCCTCTGTGTTCTGTACATAAGATAATGACATTGTAGAAAGTTCAAATTATGTGCAACATCCATAACTACTGAC
The DNA here is from genome assembly GCF_015220745.1 of Sebastes umbrosus. Taxonomy (NCBI): domain Eukaryota; kingdom Metazoa; phylum Chordata; class Actinopteri; order Perciformes; family Sebastidae; genus Sebastes; species Sebastes umbrosus. The sequence goes on from NC_051291.1 coordinate 9,909,232, forward strand.
TTACAGCATGTGATTTGAGCCGCTATCCACAGAATCTATTCTGTCCTTTACAATCAGAAGTACCAGCAAATGTTCACCTCTCTCTGATAGTGTTCCTGCTGAAGTTTGGGCTTCTGAGCGCGGGCTTCCTCCAGCATGGCGGTGAGTTGCCGCAGGTGATGGTCCCTCTCTGAGAGCGTGGCGAGGGTCTGCTGCTTCAGCTGCTCTGCTTGAGCCATCCAGTCAATACGCTCCAGTCTAACAAGCACAAGACACACACATTCAAATACAATAAAAGACTTTTTGTGCCCTTTTAAAACAGTGACTACGATGACAAAATGCTACCTGAGAGTTTCTATATCCTGCGAGCCCATTTCCACCACATTCTCTAGCTTCATGATGTCACCAAGCATGTCTTCGCTCCTCCTCTTCTCCTCAAACAGCTCCTGGCTGACTTTAATCAGCTCTCCTGCTCCCAGTCGAGCCAGCTCCGACTGCTGCTTCTTGAGCTCAGACGACTGCATTTGAAGCTGCTCCAGCTGCACACAAAGATCGGGAAAGAGAAAAAAATGATGTACTACTATATCACTATTACAGTATGTGATCTAAATATTTACATTTATTGTCAGACATGCAACTCACCAGTCTCTCCCGGTCATTCTGCAGAGCTTGTAGTGCGTTCTTCAGCCCCCACACTTCTCCAGTGGTTCCTCCAGGGCTGCTGTGTGCTGCGAGGCCACCTGTCTTACTCATCTCTTCCAGCTTTAGGCTCAGCTCCTCGACCTTGTTCACCGCCTGGTCCCTGCTGTCCTGGAGGGACGCCATGGCTTTTGAGAACGACTGGTTCTCTGCTTTCAGCCGCGTCGCCACCTCTTTCTCCTCCAGCAGACTCTGCTCGACAGTCAGCAGGTCTCTGGCCAGCTCCGCCACCCTCTCCTGAGCCGTCTCCGACTCGGTCCGCATCACGCCTCCCTCCCATCGCAGCTCGGCGAGCTCTTTGCGCTTGTTCTCCCACTCTTGTCTCTCCTTTTGTAGGCGCTCCTCCAACGCCTCCACTTGTTCCTTCGCCGCTTGCAGCTGCTCCCTCAGTTTCTCGACCTCTGCACCGGGAGCATCCATCACCTGCGACGCTGTCCTGACGTCAACAGCCTGGCTAAGAGTCTCCCTTTCCACTTTAACTACTTCTTCTTCTCTGGCTGCGCTAACGCTCTTTAACTGACTTTCCAATTCCTCTCGTTCCTTCTCCAGAGAGGCAATACGCTCTCGCTGAGCTGCCAGGAGCTGCTTGTGTTGGGAGTCCTTCATGCTCAGGACTTGGTTGAGTTCATCACGGTACCCGTGAAGCTGAGCGGACAGCTGGGCCTTTTCAGCGTACAGGTCGTCTCTCTGGACCAGCAGAGAGCGTAGCTCTTCTTTCAGGCTGTTGTTCTCCCCAGCCGCCTCTTGGATCAGACCGTCCTTCTCCAACATCACCTGGGACACAATACAAATATTAGATTAGCTACTAAAACAAGCTCTACAGATTAGAGGTCGACCGATTCATCTGTGCCGATAAGAAAAACTATTGTTATTATAGGAGTCTTTAAAAATCCACTATCAGCCGACCTCTACTACTGATATTATAAGCTTCAAGGTTTTGTGCGTTACCTGCAGGTGTTTCTCCTCCAGTTGTTTGTACATGTTGAGGACTCGGTCTCTGTCGTCCTGCAAAGAGCCCATGGCCTTCATGAATGAGTCCAGTCGGGTTTTCCTGTTGTTACTCTCCTCCTCAGCCTTTCGCAGCTTTTCTTCCAGATCCCGCACTTCCCCTCTTCTCTGCTCCAGCTCCTCCTCGGCTCCTTGCGCCCGGCTGTCGGCCTCCTTTCTCGCCTCCTCTGCAGCCTGGGAAACACAGGAACGGTGAGGAAATGTGTCATCCATGAACAACATATAGCGTGAACTGTAGATGAGAACATGTTAATACCTGAGCGACAGCTTGCTCCTTCTCCACCAGCATCTCCACCTCCCTCCTTTCTTTCTCATGTAACTCCGTCTGCAGTCTCTCTGTCAGGGTCTTAGAGGACCTCAGGTCCGTCTCTAGCTGCTCCACGTTCAGACACAGCCGCCTCTCTTCTGCCTCCCGCTCCCTCAGCTCCGTCCTGGCCTGGTCCGCTTCACCCTGCAGCCGACCGACAGCCTCCTCCAGAGCTCTGGTCCTCTGATTGAGACTCTCCACCTCGTTTTTCAGGGCGCGGGCTTCACTTTGTGAAGCCTGCAGCTCAGTCGTAGTCTGCTGAAGCTTGCTCCTCTCCTCCTCTAGGGCAGCTTGGATCTCTGTGACTTTCTTTACCTCCTCTTCCAGCTTCAGCTGCAAATCTTTATCTGCTTTCTCTAGTCTGAAAGAAAAACAATCTTGTGAGTTTTGAGCTAAAAAGGTGAACATAATCAGACAAACGCAGAAATGTTTTTACCTGTCCACTGAAAGCAGAAGTTCCTCTTTCAGCGCAGATTCTCTCTGAAGCTGCTCTGCCAGCTCTTTAGCTCTTGTTTCAGCCTCCCGAACTTCAGCCTCCTTACCCTGCAGAGCTTCATTAAAGCGAGTCTCCCACTGTCGGGTCTCATCCAGAACTCTGTCCCGGTCGTCCTGCAGTGAGGACATGCAGCGCGAGAAGGCAGCTAGCCTGGCGAGAGACTCGTCCAGACGAGCTTGCATCTCCTGGGCCCGTCTGTCTGCTGCGTCTGCCATCTCTCTGGCCTCCAGAGTGGCTTCCTCCTCCTTGTCCCTCTCTCTGTCCACCGCCTCCAGTCTCAGCTCAATCTCCTTCAGCTCGGCCCCGAGCCTGAATCTCACAGAGTCGAGTGTTTGCTCTGCCTCCGCTTTCATCGAGGCCTCTCTCTTTTTGGCGTTCTGCTCGATGGCGGTTTTCTCAGCTAAAGCCTCGCTTGCCTGCTTCTGGGCGTCATCCAGCTGAGTTTTGCAGCCGGCCAACTCTGCTTCAGTCCTTTTCAGCTCTTCTACGGTTTTAGAAGTCTCCAGTTGGGATTGTTCTAGCTTGCTGTGGAGCTCGTCGTGGCTTATCTGAAGCGCTTTACCTTCCCTCGCCAGCTCGCTGATCCTCTCCTGGTACTTGATGCAGTCCTTCTGCAGCTGACGCACCTCCAGCTGCTTCTCCCTCAGCAGCTCCTCCAGCTGACGCGCTCTGCTCTGACTCCCCTCTCTGACCCTCTGCGCCGACCTCAGCTGCTGCTCCAGCTCCCTCTGCTTCCCGGACTCCGCTTCGGCTTCGGCTCTCTCTCTCTGGGCTTGCCTCATGTCCTCCTCCAGCCTGGCGGCCCGGTCGCTCTCGCTCCGAGCCTCGGTCTCCAGCTCGGCTCGCTCTCTCTCCAACCTCTCCACGTCCCGCTGCAGCTCGGCGAGGTGCTCCCGGTGGTCCGCCGCCTCTTGCTGGTAGCCGGCGATGCTGCCGTTGAGCTGAGCCAGCTGGTTCATCAGACGCTCCTCCAGGTTGTCCTTCTCCGTTTCCAGACTCCTGAGCAGCTCTTTGAACTGAGCCTCCCTCTTTGAACCCTCCTCAACCAGGCTCTTCTCTCTCTCTTTACCCTCTTGGAGGCATTTCTCCAGTGACGCCACGACGCTCTCCTTCTCTTTACTCTCCTGAAGGTCTCGCTCAAGAGAGGCCAGCTCAGCTTTGAGTCTAGCCTCCTGTTCCTGCCACCGCTCCCTCTCTGCATTAACAGCTGCCTCCATCTCCCTCATTTTATCCTCTAATAAAAGAACACTTTCAGTCATTTCTGCTTTTTCTTTTTCCTCAGGTTCTGGTGCACTCACTGCAGCTATTCGCTCAGCGGGTGTCTCTTCTTTGTCTTCATACCGACTCTCAACAGGCTCTGCTTTGGTCATGATTACGTCTGATTGCTGGGCAGTGACGACCTCTTCTACAACAGCTGCAGCGCTAAGCAGAGTAGCCTCTTTCTCTCCTGTTTGGGCCCTCAACTCTTCGATCTGCTGCCCTAAAGCATCTCTTTCTGCCACAGTCGCATCCAACTCCGCTTTCAAAGCCTCCAGCTCATCCTGAAGTCTCTCCACCTGCGCTTTCATCGCCTTGCCCTCTCGTTTTATCACAGTCTTGTCCTGCATCTCTCTCAGTCTCTCATTCTCCTCCTCTATCTCCAGTATCTTCTGCTGCTTCGTTTTGGCGAACTTCCTCATTTTGTCTTTCACTGAATCCACCTCTTTGTGCGCCTCCTCCGCCTGTCTCTCAGCTTCCTGCTTCCCGGCCTCGTGCGTCCTCACCCGGGCCTGGAGCTCTTTTCTCTCCTGCCTGGCGGCTTCCAGGACGCGCCTCACTCGCTCGGCCTCGTCGCTGACGTTTTCGTACGACTTGAGCAGAGTCTCGTACTCGTCCTTCATGCCTTGGACCTTTTCCTCCCATTCTCTGCAGGTTCTAGCGGCTTCTTCTTTTGCCAGCTCCACTTCTCTCTTACAGGCGTCTTTCTCAGTCAGGACGTCCTCCATGGCCAGTTTGAGGCTCTCACAGGACGAGCCTAAGCTTTGGTTTTCCAGTAACATCCGGTCCACCTCATCAATCAGCCTAACTCTCTCCCCTCTCAGCTTCTCCAGCTCATCTTTCGCTGACTCCATCTTCTTCTGCAGTTCGGCTACGAGCGTCTCAGCTGACGCTAGTTGCTCCTTCTTGGTTTTGTTTTCTTTTAAAGCCTCTTTGCGAGAAATCAGAGCCGCCTGAAGTTTCCGTTGAAGGTGCTGGATCTTCGCCTCGCTGTCTTTTTCCTCCTCTTGCTTCTGTGGCACCTCGACCTCCAACCTTTGGTTTTTTTCTTGCAGCTCTTCCTGTAAAGACGATATCACCTGATCCTTCTGGGACACCGTGTCCTGCATTGAGTGTATGAGGGAGTTCTGCTCGCTCAGCTGCTGGCTTAGCTCCGTGATTTCATGGTTCTTGCTGTCAAGGAACTGCTTGAAGTCCTCCACCTCGGCCTGAAGAGTTGTAATAGAGGTTGTAGAATCTGCAGACGCTGCTTCGGCTGCTGCTTCCATCTCGGCTTTCAGGGTTTCAGCGTGAGACTCGGCCTGGTGGTACATTTCTCTGAGATCATTAATTTCCTCTGAGAGTGCATCAATCTGACTTTCCTTTTCTCTTAGCGCTTGTAGCTCTTTGCTAATTTCTAATAATTCAGCCTCCTTCAGTGACAAACTGCTGTGCGTTTCCTGCAGCTGCGTCTCCAGCTCTGCGTTAGCCGTCCGCACAGACTGGATCTCTCCTCGGAGAGCGTTCACAGAGTCCTCCATTTGTGCAGGAAGGACGTCAGACTGCTCTGCAGGATGCTGGATTACGTCGCTGGACTGTGGTTGCGATGAATCAGTGTCAGATGTGGCGAAATCCACCCAATCCTCCTGGACCCAATCACTTGCTGCTTGCTTTACCACATTTTCAGCCAGTTGCTTCTTCTCTTGGTGAGGTAGCTCTCTTTCAGCGTTTTCTTCTAATTCTCTCAGTTTAGCCAGAAGAGCGTCTCGCTCGCCGCTCTGCATCTCAAAACGCTCCACAAGCTCGTTGTATTCTTCTTTCTGCTGCTTCAGCTGTTCGCGGTGGTGCCTATCTTTCTCTTTCGCTTTGCGGATGGTCTCCTTGCGAGATTCTTGGGCCTCTTGGACTTTCTTCTGAAGGGTTTCACACTCTGCTTCAAGAGAAGCTGATTGGGGATGTAACACGGTTGTTTCAGAAGCCTGCTGCGAGTTTTCAGCTTCCTCACTTAGCTTTTTATTCATCGCAAGCGTCTCAGCGAGAAGTTGATCCTGCTCGCTTATTTTCAACTCGAGAGTCTCGACTGCTTCTTCTTTGGATCTTAAAGCGTGCTCGAGTTCGGCAAGTTTAGCCTCCATTTCCTGAATCTCACGTCCACTAGATTGTTCTACCTCTGGAGTTTCATCTTGCTCTTTCCATTTCTTTGCTTCAACCTCAAAATCTGCAACCTTCTTCATGAGTTCTTTGCGCTGCACAAGTGCAGCCTGCAGCTTCTTCTTCGTGGTTGTCAGTTGCTTTTCCAGCGCTCCTTTCTCCTTTCGCACACTAGCGAGTTCATCACCTACATCTTCAACATCCTCAGAGCTCACTCTCTCGCCTCTGACTTTCTCAAGGTCCACTATCTGCTCCTTCAGTTTACTGACTTCGCTGTCTATCTGGAACTTCTCTTCTTCTGCCTGGAGGAGTTTAGCTGACATGCTGTCACTGAGCTCCATCACCTCTTGCTCTTTTTGGCTGAGGCAGACCTGCAGCTCGCTGATCTCCGTGTCCTTCTTCGACAGAGTGTCGTTGTTGAGCTCTGACGTCTGAGAGTACTCCAACATGCTGGTTTCCATATCTTGAAGCCTCCTTTCCAGCTCGGAGGAGAGGAGCTCTCTGTTCTCCAGCTGAGCGCTCAGCATCCTGGCCTGCACCTCCTGATCGGAGAAAGCCTGGCGGGCTGTTTCCAGATCTTCCTGCAGCGCCTGGATCTTCTCTTCTTTAGTTTTACTATCAGCACTTAAAATGTCGATCTGCTCTTCTAGAAGCTGCATTTCAACACTGTGTTTCTCCACCCCAGAGCTGCTTTGCTGAGAGAGCTTGTCCAGCTCCTCTCTGGCTGATTTAAACTCCTCTGTAAAACTATTCGCCTGGAACTCTGCCTCTTCTTTGGCAGCAGTAAGAGACTGTGTTTCTTCTTCCAGGATCTTGATTTTCTCTTGTGACTCTGCCGCTGCATCTCTGAGCCTCTGAAGCTCAGCCAGAAGCTCGCTGTACCTCTTCTGAAGCTCCTCAGCTAACGCCTGAGCGAAGACCTGGCCAGAGGGCACGTCGCCGCCATCCGTGCTCTGCTGAGTTACATGAACTTGTACCGTCTCTCGGATGATGACGGAGGACGACTCAACTTGAACTGTGGAGGTTTCCTGCTCCATGCTCGTCGCCTCCCACGACTGCAGCTGCAACTGGCCAAAGTCCTGCAGGAGGGACGGCCACTCCTGGCCTCCGTCTTGATTAACAGCCTCCAGGAGAGTCCAGCTGCTGTGGGCCACCTCTGAATCACTACTGGCCACCATCTCGTCTGAGGACGTCCCTTTAGATTCTTCAGACTGGTGTCCAATCAGCTCTGGGCTGCTCTCGTTATCAGCAGACATGGAGAGGACTGAGGTGTCCCCGGCAACTAAGGTGGTCTCCTCTTCTTGTGTGTCGTCCATGAAGTCAGGGAGGGACGCAGAGCTGTCATGGGGGGCCGTACCGGCATCCTGTTCCTGATCTGGAGTCTGGTCGTCACATGATGCAACCCCACTGGAGCGGTGCTCTTCAGCCAGTCTGAGGGACTCTCGCAAGGCCACCAGCTCATTGTCTTTTTCTAGAAGCTGCTGCTCCAGGTCCAGTATGAGCGCTGTGGAAGTCAACAAAAGGAGGAAATAGTTAGAAAAACATTGTTTGGAAAAAAATGACTTAAACGATTAATCAATTATCAAAACAGTTGCCAATTCATTTTCTGTCGATTGACTAATCATTTAATTATTTCAGCTCTAAAGCATCATGATTTATTTGTTGATTATATTTCATATTAATAATCTAAATCTACAAAGTAGCTAGTAACTACACCTGTAAAATAAATGGGTAACACTTTATAATAACCATCATTAATAAATGGTAAATTAATATCTAAAAAACTTTTAGTGAATAGTTATTTTACAGGTAATAAACAATGCTAAAAATGCTAATTAATAATGTTTACTAATTATTAGTAATGCTATCATTTGTGTTATTTTATCATATAGTTTGTGTAATATGAAATAATGAGTTTATAAATGATGTATTGTATCATAGCTGATAGGAGACAATAACAATTACATTCTGATTGCATTAGTAAACTATTTATGAACGGTTTATTGTTGCACACATTATAATATTTTATATACTATATTAAGTGCTCGTTATTTATTACCAAATGATTTGTAAAACATCTATAAACATTACATAGATAGATGGAAACCAATATATAGAAACCAAATATTAACCAATGACAAATTTTAAACTAACTAAGATGTTTTACAAATTATTTATTAACAATTTAACAAGGTATAATCAGTTGCAACTTTATATTAGCCATCCAAATGTTTATAGACGGTTTACAAACCAGTTATTAACCATTAACAAAGTGTTATAAATACCTCGTCCATCTATCTATATGTTTATAAATGTTTTACAAACGATTTCTACAAAAGGTTTGCAAATAATTTTGTAATCATTAATAAATACTTATAATATAGTATATAAAATGTTATAATATGTGCAGTAATAAACTGTTACAATAGCAAAAACTTATAGCATTACTAATAATTAGTAAACATTATGAATTATAATTTCATTGTTTGTAAAATAACTATTAACTAAAGTTTAAATAACTATCAATATATCACCTATTAATAATGGTTATTTATTAAAATAAATGTAATACAGTAAAAGTATAAAATAGAATTAAATGGAAATACTCAAGCAAAATACAAGTACCGCAAATTTGTACTTAAATACAGTACTTAAGTAAATGTACTTATTTAGGTTCCATGACTGCCTCACACTCAGTAATGTGAAGTTTTGGCTCCTATTTCTACACATAGTAGTCTTGTAAATAAAAGCTCTATATTTGTTTTGGCACGGCATAAAAAGGTAAACAAACGCCTCTGACAAGCAAAATCCCTTTTACTACATGCGTGAGCGAACTGATCTTTAGCTTTATGTTTGATTCTGTTTCTATATGAAATTTATTTTGGGAGAACAAATCCAGCTTTTGTACCTTTTTTAGCTTCAGATGAATCCTGAGTGGAAGGTTCAGTCACATCATCGCTTTGAGACGCCTGAAACAACAAAATGAGAATTGGCAGGATTGAAACTTTTTGATGTTGTGATTAAACATTTACTGGAGAACATTTCCTGTTTAAAAAAAAAAACAGGGGACGGGCACTTTTAAAAGCTCTATGTGGCCTCAGTGACTGTTCTTAAATCTATGTGAGCAGCGTACACGACTGTAGCGTGACGTGAAGGTCAGATAAGACGGTCGGATCAGTGCAGAGGGGATTAGGCTCACTTCCTCACACCGGGGTTGAAGTCTGTCTATGACCCGGCGTCTGTCCTGTCTGAGACTGACCGGGCCAGACACATGTTGCGACCCTGGTGTAGACGATAAGACCAATCAGACCGCCCTGCTCTCAAAATAAAAGCTGACTCTGCAAACTCTATATTCAATGACACGGTTGTCTGACTTTGTAGACAGACTGCTTTAACTTCTCTTATACCTCAGCTTATACTAAGCTTCCAGTCTCACATCTTACACTTCAACACCTTTTTTTTTTTAATCATATAAACAGAGACACAGAAAAACAGAAAGTCATTACGATGCAATGAGAAACTTTGAAGTTAAATCTTTGCAGATATGACGAAGCTTGCAGAGAGAGATCAAGGAGCTTATTTAAGATTTCCTTTTGAAGTTTACATCAAGTAAAAAGACTTCTGGTGTTAAATCGAAACTTGATTCTGTGTTTTTAAGACCTCACATTAACATGATCTGTATCTGGATCTCATATCTGGGAGTGAATGTTGTCTGAACAGCGTGACCCACATTCTACAGAAGAAAACCTGTCTAGCAAGATAAAGGTTCACCTAACTTTGTCTATTCATGCTAGCTACACAAGTGGTAGCTAGTCTTCCCTGACAAAACGTGGACAGGCGGGCAGGCAGGATCGAGATAATGACAACGCATTTTAATACCGGGTGTAAATGCAAAAGTCCATGGATAGGAGGCCTGGCCATTATGTACATAATGTATCCAGATACAGTTTAAGGCTGTACTGAATAGTTTGAAAACTTTATTCATAACGTTAACATTCAAATTCTAAATCGACATTCGAATGCATGTGTATTCATTTTGTTTACATTCGATATTTCTACACAGTTGCAGATAAAGGTCAAGCTACACTAATATTATTAGTTATATACTATTTGCAGATTCCAGTGGTGGCTGCGTAGGATTGTTTCCAACTACTGTGATCCAAACTTTTCCAATAACTCCAGAGCGTTGTAAAGTCCAAAAGTCAACATTTATTGAAAAGTGATAATGATGATGTAATGTTTTTATCTTAAACAAATCCATATTTGTTGGCGTTTAGCCTTTTAAAAACAACAATTTCACTGCGGTCAATAAAGGGTTTACTCTACCGTTTGCCTCACACACAAAGGGAGGTACGTATTAAAAAAAAAAATCTATTTAAGCTCCTCAACTATTATAGTAAATTACTTTAAGTTGTTACCAAAAAAAAAGATCATATAATGTATCTACATTCGCTTGGTTCTCCATCAAGACGTCATCACTTTCATTCAACCAGTGTAGAAAGATGACAAAGAAATCGCAAGTTTGGAAGCATTCAAAATTGATTTAATAAAAAAAAAATAATAATAATAATTTAATCCGATGAACCACTCTATTTAAATTGAGGATTTTAATTTATTTTTAGGGTGATGAAGTCATAAAATATGACGACAGACATTCAAAGCTTCATTCGAAAATGTCAATAGAAGCTTTAAATGTAAAAAATATATATTTGGTACAGCCCGAATACAGATCATATGTTAATACCAGGTGTAAATAGGTTGTTAGCACTGACCGTTACAATTTGGTGCTCCAGCTGTTGTATCTTGGCAGTGGTTTCCTCCTGTTCTGTGGTTTTTCTGTAGAGTTGTTCTGAAAATCGGAGATTTACATTAAAACCTCTTGATGACACTAAAAGGTTTGACATAAACACACTGAATTTCATAAACAAATACAACCAGATAGATTTTCTTACCCTGCAGGGTTTCCATGGTGTTGGTGAGCTCGGCACAATGTTCCTCTCTCTCACCGCGTTCATCTTTCAGCCTCGTCAGTTGAGTCTCAATAGACTGAACAGATTCCAGGATCAGGGAGAGGTCAGCAGGGACGGGGACTTCTTCTTCTTCTTCTGCTGCTTCTTCCAGAGCCAGAGAACGTAGATGTCTCCAAACTTCGGCCAAGATCTCACCCTTTTTCTGGGCGTCTTCATGTTCCTTCTTAAGTGAAGCCAGCTCTCGCTCTAGTTTATCAGACCCCTCCCGCTCTGAGGCGTCCTGGCTGGCATGGACAACCGCCTCTCTCACGGATGCAAGCTCACCTTCAAGCCGAACTATTTCCGCCTTGTCGCTCTCTGAAGCATCGCGGCTCGCTTGGACGGCTGCGAGCTCGGCCTCTTTCATCAGAGCCAGCTCTCTCTCCAATCTGGCGACGTCCATCTTCTCCTTCTCCAGAGCCTCCTGCGCCGCCTCTCTCAGGGAGGCCAGCTCGCCCCCCTGCCTCGCCACCTCCGTTCTCTCCATCTCAAGGTCCTCCAGGCTGGATCGGAGGGCTGCGACCTCCGCGTCGGCCCTGCTGGCCTGTTCGGTCCACCGCTGCCTCTCCTCCTCCCTCTGCTTCACGGCCTCGGCCAGCTCCTGCTCCATCTGCCGGAACTGAGCGGTCAAGATCTGAGCAGGAATTAGACGGAGGGAAGAAGAAAGAGGATGTGAGTGGGTGTGTGTTGTGTGGCTCAGCCAAACAATGCAGAATAATGACGTGCCGTCAAGATGAGGGTGTGTCTGTTTGAACAGTTTTCTTTTCATCAAGCAGGAGCAGAATTCATTACAGCTAAAGCATCTACTGTATGCACAAACAGTCACTAAACCAACTCACTATCAGTATCTGCACACATAGCATCCAGCACAGATCAGGATCTGTACCTGTTTCTGCTGATCAGCACTGCTCACTTCCTGCTGCAGCATTTCCAGCACTTGGGAGCGAGAACTAAAGGCCTCCTCGAGCTCTTCACCACGCCTCTGTGCTGCATGCAGCGCCTGGGAGAAACAAAAACAAAGAGATAAAATGATCGTATAAACACTGGGGAAATTATCTGTGGAGTGTGGCCGTCATCTGCTCTTTCACTGGTGGATAAACTGAAGCATTTTCAGGGTTCCCACTGTTATCTAGAGATCATTTTCCAGGACTTTTCCAGTGATAATCTGACATTTTATTGACCAAACAATTAATCGAGGTAATAATCAAAAACAAAATGAAATGAGAAAGAAAAAAAGAAAAGGTCAAACTAATATTATTATAAATAAATTGTGTATAAATAATTATTACACAATTTTGTTGAATACTTGATTCTGATTGGTTAATCACAGCGTTCTACGGTCTGTTATTTCTTTATAGCAAACCGTTGCTATGTATAACAGACCGTTGCTATGTATAACAGACCGTTGCTATGGGCGCAGTTCTGATGTTGGACTCTGGCGGACCATTTTTGTGTCAAATTATTGATTTCTTAGTAGTCGTAGTCGTGTAATAAGCAGGATAATGTACAGCTAGCGGGTCATTGTTGCAAAATGAACCCCTTCAGGGCGATGCAACAATGACCAGTTCACTGTACATTATCTCTTACATAAACCACAAATTAAGAGTCCGTTATTTAAAGAACCCCTGGATCTTTTACCTGCTGAAGCTCGCTGTTACTCTGAGACTGCGTTGTGACCCTCAGCAGCTCTTCTTCATGTTTCTGGATCTGTTCTTGGAAACGCACGTCCTTCTCACAGACCACAGCCTGCAGTTTACACAACTGAAAACAAAAAACACATCAAATCATTCAGAGAGAGCTTTCATATGAAATTTAAAAATCATTAATTATTAACTAAAACTAAATAATTAATGTAATTAAAGACGCCGCTACGTCACCTGTTCAGCATGTGCGGACTCCTTCCCTTGTAGGAGCTGTTCTGTGGTCTGGAGTCGCTGCTGGAGCTCTCTGCTGTTGGCCTCCTCCTCACTCAGCTTGTTCTTCAGTTCCTGGAGCTCCTCCTCGACTGCAGCTCCTGTAAAAGAGCTGTCTGGACTCTGCTGTAGACAAAACAGATGTCCAGGTCAGATAAAGACTGTATTGTTGGGGGGTATCTTAAAGATCTTTGTTGTAAAAGGCATCTGAAGGATGTTTTTTTCCAGACTATTCTGCCTCAATCAGACTCACCGGTGCTCCTCCTTGTCCTTTCAACTCAGTTATCTGCTTGCTGAGTGAAACCATCTTGGCTTTGGCCTGCAGTTTGAGTTTGGTGAAGCGGGCCTCAGCTTCGTCTTTCTCATTCTGTGGATAAGAAGCACATTAGATGACATAAAGAATACAATGAACTGACTTTGTGGAGTCTTGATAAACACAACCAGGTTATTTACCTTGAGCTGTGCATCTTTCTTAGACAGCTCAGTGTCTTTGTCTCGGATGAACTCCTTCAGCTGGACCACCAGTTGTTCCAGGTGAGCCAGCCTCTCCATGGCCTCCTCAGGAGGGGCCTCAGACTCGGATGGAGCCGAGCCCTCACCGGCAGGGAGCTGAGGCACCAGCATGCCCTGCTCCAGGAAACAGATATAGTCAGTTTTTTTGTCATGGTTAGTCCAACTCAACCTGTAAAAACAGCTGTTTAATGTCCTCTGTGGCTCTGTGATGCTACTGAGCTGCACTATGGGAAATAGAAGATATACAATTTTTGAAGCTGCCTCATACTAGGGAATAAAAGTCAGGATATCTCAGCCTCTACTGCTTCAATTTTGATCATTAACTCTCTTTTGAGTGCTGCAACTTAAAGGAATAGTTTGGATGTTTTGAAGTGGGGTTGTTTAAGGTACTTATCCGTAGTCAGTGTATTACCTACAGTAGATGGCCGAGAAACAGACAGGAGTACCAGCACGGGAGCAAAGCAATGTACTGCTGTGGACAGGGCCGGCAGAACAACGTATTTTAGACAACTAAAAAAATCACTTTAAGTGTATGCTATATTTATTTTCACAAGTTTACCTTGCCGTTAGACAGCTATACAGTCTATGTTAGTTTTTATTCACCAAAGTCACACAATAGCACAAACTAACTGACATATTGGGGCAGTGGTAGATCAGCAACCCGTGTCTTCTGTGAGGTAAAATTACAGTTTTTTTCAAAGGAGTCTGGTGGCTTTGAAGAGAGCATAGATGGATACAAGGCTTCAGTTCCCTGTCGGAAAGGGCCGTCTCACGGCAAAGTTAAGTGATGAAAATATTCTAAATATATCATACACTTAAACTGATATTTATTTTTTTAGGTGGCTGAATACGTTTAGCTGCTGCCTCCGTCCACAGCAGTACATTACTTTGCGGTAACTCCTGTCTGCTTCTCCAAACCTGGGGCGTGCTGACCGTCATCTACTGTAGGTAATACACTGACTATGGAAAAGTACCTCTTTCTTTATTTCAAACGATGAGAGACATTTCCTGTCATCATCGTGTTTGTGTTTTTTTCAATGGTTGCTCCAAAATGGAGGATAAATTGCTCCACATTTACTTATTTAAAAGCAGCTGGCAATACGCTTCCTTATAATTTGATATAATTTATGTGTTGCTCGCTCACCTGCGGATCTCCATCTGGACCCTCCTCCCCAGAGAGCTCCTGGAGGACCGTGGCCAGACGGCTGAACATAAAGATGGCACTGAGAGGGGGGAAATATATCAAAGTAACATTAGTAAAGTCTGGCATATAAATCATCGCTTTGCTGCACCTGTGAAAGCCCTTTTCTGTTCCCCAGAGATAAAATAGTGGAAATGTAACACCGATTTTTCAAAACCTTTCTGCTGTGTCCTCCATCAGTGAGCATAAATTACTCATGAACAGTATATAGGCTAATGTAGGATATGTACATTTGCCCTTTTACTGTGTATTTGCCTTGAACTAAAGCTTGAAACGCTGCCTGACGCTGATCGAAAGGTCCTCTGAAGGTGGGTAAATATACACATAGTCCAAAGCGTATTTACTGTATTTTACTTTTGTTTACATATAGTGTCAGCCGGCAGCAGCATGTTACATTACACTGGAGCTGAAACTATTACTGTAGTTGATTAGTCAAAAGGATAAATAAATTATTGACAATTATTTTTGACAATTGTTTTTCAAGTAATTTTTTCAAACATGCCTTAGTTTCAGCTTCTCAATTGTGAGGTTTCACTGTTTTTATTTTGTTTTATTTGACGATAAACAGAATATCTTTAGGTTTTTTTTTTAGTCATAGGTGGTGATTAATCAATTAATCATTTTAATCAGTTAATTAAACCCACTGCAAAATAGACAATAGTACATCTCTACCTACATAATTGTGAATGAATTATATATAAATTGTTGTAGGTAATGGTTAGAGCTGCAACTAACAATTATTTTCATAGTCTATTATTTTCTTGATTAATCGATTAGTTGTTTAGTCTATAAAATTATATAATTATTAAGATTAATTTAATAGTTGACAACTAACTGATTAATAGTTGCAACTCTAGTAGGTTGTAAGTAAACTGTAGTAAACTGTAGTAAACATTCAAGAAATATTTATTCATTTCTTATTTATACCATACTGGCAATTACCCACTTCTCAGCATTTTATATTTACTTGTAATCATTTTGTATTTACTTATTTGCACTGTGGATATATGTTATAAATTGCACATGTTAATGCAAATATTTGTACATATTTCATCTATTCTCATTTCTCATTTTTTATTACGTCGGTTTAATTAACTGATTAAAATGATTCATTGATTAATCACCACCTAACACTAAAAAAAAAAAACTAAAGATATTCTGTTTATCGTCACATAAAACAAAAGAAAAACAGTGAAACCTCACAGTTGAGAAGCTGAAACTAAGGCATGTTTGAAAAAATTACTTGAAAAACAATTGTCAAAACAGTTATAATAATAACAATAATTTATTTATCCTTTTGACTAATCACCTACAGCAATAGTTTCAGCTCCAGTGTAATGTAACATGCTGCTGCCTGCTGACACTATGTGTAAACAAAAGTAAAATACAGTAAATACAATATGTATATACAACCTGGGCTTACACTTATCTTTTTTTCTCACTAATTACCCCTCCATGTCCAAAGCAACACATTGGCAGACACCTCCTTAACTCCCAACCTATTAATCTCCGAGTCTCCCCGAACCGAGCCGAGTCTCCCCGAACCGAGCCGAGTCTCCCCGAACCGAGCCGAGTCTCCCCGAACACCTCTGCGGGACAACTCACACAACTCACACTGCGGCTGCGTCACTCTTTTAGTGACCAAAGCAAAGATGATAAGCTAGCTAACGCGATGATAAATAAACGGGACAACGGCAAACTTTACCAGAGACGTCTTCAGAAAGCAGTAGACACATGTGAAGACTAAAGAACCGGGGAGTTACCGGGAGACACCGTGAAAACATCCGGTGTTTACTCCAGCTGCTGTTTGCACGGTTACCAATATAAAGTTAGCTCATGCTAGTTAGCTCATGCTAGTTAGCTCATGCTAACGCTGGTAACTAAGGAGATCTTCTTAACAACGCGCCTCTCTGAGTGTTTCTGCTCCGTGGATCACAGCTCTCTGACAAACACCAGTAAGTTGTGTATTTTTACTTTAAAGAAAGCACCTTTAACTCACCTGTACGAGTGCTTCTCAGGTGAATGTATCTATGTGATATATATCCTCGGATGGATGTCAGAGCAGAGCCACATCACCAAACACTCCCGGAAACAAAACTTCCTGCGCTCTGATTGGTCCACAGCGTTTCTAAGGGACCGTGTGCAAATTTCCCCACTCCTTTCTAGAGAGTGTCTGCATAAATATATAAAAAAAAAAACGAAAAATGAGCCTGTGAGCTAAAAAAAAAAAAAAAAAAATCTACATAATATAATAAAGAAAATAATAATAATAATAATAATAAATTGGACTTATATAGCGCCTTTCAGAAACCCTAGGATGCTTTACAAAGGGGGCACACAAAATCATACTAATAAATAACACAGAGGAGAAACTATAGCTTCTTATCTTATTTACTCATTTTACTAACTGTATCTTACTTAATTGTTATTCTATTAGGCACTGGTGCTAGAAAAAGTACTTATTTATTTTATACACTTGAACTTGTTGTAATTTTGTTGTATTTTTGAGCAATCTCTGGCACAAGAATTTCCTTCGGGATTAATAAATCCCTTATCTTATCTTATCTTTATGTTTATACAAGAGCAACTGAAACACCCCAATTTAACCCCGGGGATCAATAAAGTATTTCTGATTCTGAAGTTATACATATATATATATTGCAGGATCCACTTCTTAGCATTTTGTATTTACTTATTTGCACTGTGTTTATTTGTTATATAGTGCATGTCTTAATACAATTATCTTTTACATATTATTACATATGACCCATATTTATCTTCTTTTTTTTTTTCCCTCCATGTCCAAAGGAACACATTGGCAGACACCTCCTAACTCATGACAGCTGATGACAGCTCTCTTACGCAGGCAGTAAGTTGTGTATTTTTATTTTTAAAGAAAGCACCTTTAACTCACCTGTACGAGTGCTTCCCAGGTGAATATATCTATGTGATATATATCCTCGGATGGATGTCAGAGCAGAGCCACATCACCAAACACTCCCAGAAACAAAACTTCCTGCGCTCTGATTGGTCGACAGCGTATCTAAGGGACCCTGTGCAAATTTCCCACTACCTTTTCTAGGGAGTATCTGCATAAATATATTAAAAAAACGAAAAATGAGCCTGTGAGCTTAAAAAAAATAATAAAAAATTCTACATAAAATAATAAAGAAGATAATGATGGCAGGACATGAACATAGAGTCAACCGGATCATCAATCACGGCAGGCAGCTCGGGAGGAGTCTGCTGCTGCTGTTTCACTACACCACGGTGTTTGCAGCCTTTGTGGGGCGCACCGTGCAGTGGATGGTGGACGCAGTGAAGTGGACCAGCCTGTTTGCACGCTACACGGTGTCAGTGTTTGACTCCATCTACAGACATCTGCACTGGGGGAAGAGGAAAAGTGGTGCCAGGGAGATCTGCCCGAGCTCTGACATGATGCAGCCACAGTGACTCCCATGTTGTCCAGACATGAAGCCAAACAAAGACTGCAACTGAAGCTGAACCTTTTGGAATATGAAGAAGGAAAACGAGGCCTTAATGAAGTCATAAAAATTATAGCTTTCTACTTTTTTAAGCTCTTAAAACATTGTCACATCAGTGCTATATTTGTATGCTTGGTTACATAATGTGTGTATTCCATTTTTTATTATTGTACGCCCTTCCAAAATGTTGGAAACTATATTTCAGGTGCAGACTGTTAATGCAAATGTGTTACAGGGTAATGCAAATTAGAGTCAAATATGTTGTAAGCAAACATACTGTATGTTTATTGCACTACAGCAGAGGTTTTTGATTGAATCACAAGCCATTTTTTTTTACGTCTGTGCCTGTCTGAAGCATGCACGTTTCATTCCGCTGCTGCCCATTTGTTGTTTTTTGGCAAACAGGCCAAAATCCTTATGTGTTATGAATGAAAATCATGAACAATGAGCCACCGCTCTGGCTACACTTGTGGAGATGCTGCTTATTGTGGTTTTCCTGTGATAATAATGAAACTCGTACTCCTGTTTTGCAAGTTTTATGACCAGTAAGAAACACTAACGCTCCGCCTGTGAATGTATCCCAAAGGCAAATGATATGTCGATGTGAGAAATGACAAAATTAAATGTCGCTTTAAAGGAACAGTGTGTAACATTTCGGGGGATCTGTTAGCAGAATATAATATTCATAATTATGTTTTCATTAGTGTATAATCACCTGAAACTAAGAATGTTTTCGTTAGCTTAGAATGAGCCCTTCATATTTACTTTAGGGAGCAGGTCCTCTTCACGGAGTCCACCATGTTGCTCCGCCATGTTTCTACAGTAGCCCAGAACGGACAAACAAAACACTGGCTCTAGAGAGAGACAATCATGTTTTTACGTTACCTGAAAGCCACCGTAGTTCCGTAGTTGGCATTACCATGGTTTTGCACTCAGCAGCTCACGTTACTGCAGTCTTGGAAAGGGAGGAGTAAGCGGAGCAGTTGGTTGCAATTTGCAACCACACCACTAGATGCCACCAAATCCTCCACACTGTACCTTTAAAGTGAGCCACAGCTGCATTAACTTTATGAAGTTTTTATTTTTACTTTTGTATTAATACATGTATTTTAATTGATAGCGCACTTATACTTTAGTTTAAGCACTAATATGTACAGTATTCAGTATATCTGTGTTATTTGTCTTTTTTTATAACTGATGACACAAGTTGCAAGAACGCACTGTTGGAAGTAGGGCTGCAACTAATGGTGATTTTCATTGTTGATTATTTTCCTGATTAATCGATTAGTTGTCTGGTCTATAAAATGTCAGAAAATGGTGAAAAATGTCGATCAGTGTTTCCCAAAGCCCAAGATGACATCCTCAAATGTCTTGTTTTGTCCACAAATCAAAGATATTCAGGTTACTGTCATAGAGGAGTAAAGAAACCAGAAAATATTCACATTTAAGAAGCTGGAATCAGAGCATTTTTGACTCTTATATCTTAAAAAAATGTCTCAAACCAATTAATCGATTATCAAACTATTTGGCGATTAATTTAATAGTTGACAACTAATCGATTAATCGTTGCAGCTCTAGTTGGAAACATTAACCTTACTTATAACTGACGAAAATCACTAATACAATGCTGCTTTCAAATGTGATTATAAGATACTTGGGCCTCATTTCTGAAGAAGCACTTAGACATGGTTGTAGTATTATTTTCCTTGTTTCTGGTATTGAGTCTGAGATCAAAAAGCATAATTTCTGCAGTGTTTTTATAAACCAAACTGTAATGTTTGTCAAGTTATCAGCCTTCTTGGTTTTAAACTGTGGTATCCAAATAAAATGATCTACTAAATCATGTTTTGTGATTTTTTTTATTTGCAGAATGAAACAAGAGCAGCAACTAAATATTATTTTTTATTAATGATTAATCTAGTGTGTTTTGTAGTGTGCATAGTCTTCATCTAGAGCATTACAGCTGCTGCACCACTCATACTTGAGTCATCAGTTCAGGTGTATGACTGTGATGGTAATCTGCGTCTCCACGTGAGGGATGAAAGCTGTATGCTGTCAGCAGTTCTCATGGTGAACATGGATGGAGATGGACGAGTCAACCTGCCCTTCTAATGGGGCGATTATGCTGATCATGTGCATGTTGGCACGGATTACAGCCGGTGATTAGACCCAAGGAGGACGCAGAGGGGAGAGCACCGCCTCATCCCCAAACACAGACAGGTACAAAAGGCGCCCGCCAGCCAGTCGCCACTCTCACCCTAAAAGTCCCGTTGTTGCGTGACTGTGAAGAGGGAGAACCTCCGCTTCACAGTAGACCAATTGGGCTGAGAGGTTTGTGGTCACCAGCTGCAAAGAGATCTGATCAACACACTTCAGGAGAAATGGGTAACTCAACAGGAAGCACTGTGGACGACCTGCAGGCGGTGGAGATGCACCTCTGGTACAAGAAGTTCATGACTGAGTGCCCGTCGGGTCAGCTCACCCTACACGAGTTCAAGCAGTTCTTCGGGCTGCGAGGGCTCGACCCCGAGGCCACCGCCTACATAGAGCAGATGTTCCGCACGTTTGACATGAACAAGGTGAGATGCTGCATTTTTACCAACAAAGTTTAATTCAAGAGGGTTTATACGTTAACTGTAGAGAGAGGAACTTTTTAAAGATAGTAAGGTGTGATGGTTCTTGTAGGATTTCTTTTTTCAATATTTTTATTGAGTTTTAACATAACAGAAATCAATATGATCTTTGACCAGGTAATAATAATTAATACTTAAATAAATGTTATAATAATAATAATAACAACAATATAATAATAATAATACATATTTTATATATATATATAATACAAAATAAAATAATAAAAATGAAAGATGAAAAAAATCTAATAAGAATATACAATAATAAATATTATATATATAATAAAAATAAAATAAAGTAATACAAATTAAACAATTAAAAATGCTAATAATAAAAAATATAAGAATAAATATATATATAATAAAATAATAATAATGGGACTCCAAACTTCGTTTTTAAGTTGAACCACATGGATATTTATTACAAGGGGACGTGTTTAATTTGAATCTTTTGTCCAAAACTCTTTTGATAAGTTATAGGGTTTAAAATCCTCAATTTTGATGCGCTGGAAACAGCAAATGTAAGGCCTTTTTGTCTGAAAAAATACTTAAATAATTACTTTACAATCAAAATGTGGCAAATAAATCTCAGTTGATCGACTAATCCATTAATTGACTAATTCTTTCAGCTCTAAAACGGATAAAAACACTCGAATAAGACGGTCTGCTGCTTGACTTTTGAAGTGTTTGTTCGGGGTTGAACCTAAAGTTGGGTCAAGAGCTGAAAAGTTCTTAAAACTGTCGCCCAAATTGAAAAACATCTGTATTCATGTTCATTGAATGCATTGACCTCCCAGTTTGTGACCCTTGGATCAGTTTAATTAAGCATCTCGGAGCTGGCGACAGGGTCATCGCAGGATGTGCCTGTCTGAGCAGCTATATTTAGGCCCCCCTTCAGCTCACAAAGGGCCGTGGTAGCTAATCTTTCTGCATGATTTAAACTGAGAGATTATCTGTGAGACAAATGCTTTGATGCCGAGATTGTTGCCTGTGTGTTCAGACAGTCCCTGGAGATAATCCTCCGTCCTGGTACGCTTTATTACACACAGATAGTTTTGGAGTTGAGATGAAGGGGGGGACTGATTTAACTGATTTATCACTTTGAACGTCTGGAAATAGGTTAATAACAAGCAGACGGTCATGCATAATCATTTATTGACACTGTGCTTGCTCTCGCAGGACGGCTACATAGACTTCATCGAGTATGTGGCCGCTCTCAGTCTGGTGATGCGAGGAAAGATGGAGCACAAGCTGCGCTGGTATTTCAAACTTTATGATGTGGATGGCAACGGCTGCATTGACCGACACGAGCTCCTCAACATCATAAAGGTAGAGTATATCATGCACCTGCAACAGTAGGTTTTATATAGCAAGTCCTGGTCTCAACATGGCACGCTGATTTTACTCTGTTCCCCGCAGGCCATTCGAGCAATCAATGGGAGTGAAAATCAGGAGACATCCGCTGAGGATTTCACCAACAGCGTGTTTGACAGGATTGATATAAACGGAGATGGTGAGTGTGTTCTGGCAACTGTATATGGAGATTTACGAAGAAATCGATCGTGGGTGGACAGTGTTCAGACATTTATCAGCTCGAGTGCTGTCTTGAGTCAGGAAACACAACAAGCACTATAAGAAGATATACATGTTTTAAAGAAATGCAGCAAAAGGGCCTTCTTGGATGCCTCTGTGGTAAAAGTGTCCTCTAGGATGCCCTTCCAGTGGACAAAATGAGATAAAGTGCTCTCTTGGATGCCCCTATTGTTGGTAAGACATGATAAAGTGCCCTCCAGGGTGTCCTTCCAGTGGAGAAAATGAGATAAAGTGCCCTTTAGGGTGCCGTTCCAGTGGAAAAAAATGAGATAAAGTGCCCTTTTGGATGCCCCTATCGTTGAGAAAACATGATAAAGTTCCCATAGGGTGCCCTTCCAGAAGAGTAAATGAGATGCAGTGCACTAATGGGTGCCCTTAAATGGAGAAAATGTGATGAAGTGTCCTCTAGGGTGCCCTTTCAGTGGAGAAAACAAGATCCAGTGCACTAATGGGTGCCCTTAAAATGGAAAAAAAACATGATGCAGTGCCATATAGGCAACCCTACATGCTAGAAAGCTTTCTGTGTGCTGACAGCCTGAGTCCATCACTACTGTAGGTGGCTGTTGAACACAATAACAATCCCTAAAACGTTTTACAAAAGATGCTAATTCAACTTTTGCACAAGTATCAGTGTCTTTAAACTATTTGTGAGTCCGACAATAAATCCTTGGAGTAGCCTCCAACTTGTAAACCTGACTTAATTTGCAAACACAATGTCTTTAATCTTTCCCCCTCCAACAGGCGAGCTCTCCTTGGAGGAGTTCGTGGCCGGCGCTCGCAGTGATGAAGATTTCATGGAGGTGATGATGAAAAGTCTGGACCTCACCCACATCATGGCGATGATCCACAACAGGAGGCGCAGCGTTTAGGATGTGCTGCCCAGTCAGACTACCTCATCCTCATTCATGATTCACCCAGAGAGCCTGGCCTCTGGTAAAAAAGGTCATTTATAGACTGAGATTTCTATTAAGATTGAATAATATAATCCCAGTGTACTGCAAAAACACTGACATGTCTTATTTCTAATCTCTAAAAGAGCGACACATATGCACTTTAAATGCATTTGGATGACTCAGTCGACCTTTGCAAGCTGGTCATTGTCCTTGTTTATCGATGCTGAGCCCTTCCAAGGCCACCTTGGCAGGAGGGATGATCTCTAAGACGGTCCACTTACCCACTGATACCCCCGAGGGATAACACAGGGAGATAGTGGAGCAGAGTGCTATTACATGCACTCAATGCTCTCCAAAACCTTTTCTTTTTTTTATGGGTCTGAGTTCTTCGTCTCTTTTTACCCGTTTTTGTCTGTGGGATTTATCCTACTATGACTCTGCAGTAAGCTTCACATCCAGGCTAATTTGATTAATTCAAAGGCTGTAAAATACAGGAACAGGAAAAAGTGTCTGAGGAGATTTAGTAGTGAGTGAGCAGATTATCAAATGTTTACCTTTTTTAAACATGTTTCTAACCTTTTTAAAATAAAAGAAAGCAGAAGTCTTGTGGTTTTGTGTCTTTTTTGAAGGAAAATAAGTCAAAATTCTCTGATACCAGCTTCTTAAATGTGAATATTTTCTGGTTTCTTTACTCTTTTATGACAGTAAACTGAATATCTTTGAGTTGTGGACAAAACAAGACATTTGAGGACGTCATCTTGGGTCAATAAAATGTCAGAAAAAATATCTATCCTCATGTTCAAGAGTTTAAATTACTTGCTTTTTTAAATTTTTTTGACTAACAAAAATCTCTCAAAATCTCAAATATATGCAGTTTACTATCATAGAAGACAGAAGTTCAAAACCAGCAAATATTCACATTAAAAAAACATTCGAAAAACGGTTGCAGATTAATCTTTCCTATATCAACTGATCGATTAATCGACTGATCGTTTAATGTCAAGTTGGTTGTTTGAAACAGTAGAGACAGAGTAATAAAAAGAAGGACCCAAATTCTGGAAAATGTATGTAATGATATTAGAGCTGCTACAATTAATCGATTAGTTGTCAACTATTAAATTAATCGCCGACTATTTTGATAATCGATTAATCGGTTTGAGTCATTTTTTAAGAAAAATAAAAGTCAAAATTTTCTGATTGCAGCTTCTTAAATGTGAATATTTTCTGGTTTCTTTACTCCTCTATGACAGTAAATTAAATAACATAATATGAGGATGTCATCTTGGGCTTTGGGAAACACTGATTGAAACTTTTCACCATTTTCTGACATTTCATAGACCAAACAACTAATCGATTAATCAATAAAATATTCAACAGATTTATGAACAATGAAAACAATCGTAAATTGCAGCTCTACTCTCCGTACCTCAACACGTTTTAAGATGTACATCTCATCGGAAAGCCAAGCAAATTGGAATTTTAAAGGTGAATTTAATCATTTTCTAAACACGGCCCAATTAAGATGAGACAGCTCTTTAAAGAAAAGATGTTTTTTTTGTCTCCCTTTGTGTTTTTCTGTCTGTAACTATGTGTTTTTTATACTGCTGCTTTTCTGAAAAGAGATTCTTAATCTTAATGGGACTCACCTGGTTAAACAAAGGTTAAAAAAAAAAAAATCACAAGCCCAAAAGGTTGGAGACCCCTGGTTTAGTTTAGATTAAAGGAGGACGAATAAATCGGAGCCCAATTAAAAGAGCAAACTTGTAGTTTTTACACAATAAATCTTCATAAAAGCTTGTGAATTTTCTCCATTATAGTATCAGTATGACTTCAGTATACAACCTCATACAACAAGGTAAACAAAGGTGACACATCACGGCAACAAAATCCTCCCTTTGAGCAAGTACGATGATTCACCTGCATGGTGCCAAGGTCGCTCTATGTCAGACTAAAAAGGCTAAACTCTCATCGTATTCATCTTTTTTATCCCATTATTTTAAGCAGGATGAACTATATTATATACTGGCTCTCTTTGTTTTATAAAAGAAGAAATCCCTTTGGATATTTCCTTTAAAATACATAATAAAAGTAAAACAAACCTAATTCATAATTGCCAATATGGCATTTATTTTATAGAAATGCAAATACTTAACATGGACAGTCATAAGAGACAATCTCATTCATCATCCACAAGGGGGCAGCGACATAATTGGATTAATTTTCCTCCACAACAATAGTCTGAGCTCCTCGTTTGGCTCGTCTTTAAATTAAATGTATAAATCCACCTTTTGTCTTGTGTGTCGTCTCTCCGTCAGTCTCACAGGAAGTCATAAAGGTACTTGACAATCTCAAAATTCACCGTCCTGGAAGAAAAAAAATCACACACAGCACATTCTCTGTGAGTAAAAAGGTTAATTTACTTGAGTATTTCTGCCTTCAGTCTCGGTCATACTGTATTAGCAGACATGTATACACACACCTGGAGATGGCACAGATGAAGTCCATAGAAACGGCACATTTGTACTTGGGCGCATCGAGCTGGTCGTCGTGGCTGACCTGAGTCAACAGCTGTAGGGTCACCAGAGACGAGATCTAAATGGAGAACGGAGGGAAACATGAAATGATTCTCTGTTCCACTTCTTTAAACACAGCTTTCCCTCACTCTGAAGCCGAGGCACTAAATGATAGAGAGAGATATGGGTCGAGCTTAATTTCCTAAAACCATTTCATGCTCTGGGCCATAAATAGATCCTGAAACTCACGACCATATGGGCAGAAAACTCTCACTGGTCATTAGGTTTGATTTAACATAAAATATTGTGTCATTTGCACCTAGAAATGGGGGAAAATATCATTTAAAATCCTCTGATTATTATAGTGTACATTCATTTTCATTTGCTTATCTGGCTAATGGGGGAAAAAGCGTGAAATTAAATAATTTTCTATAGACTCTAGTCTTTCTACAGCTAATGTCGGGATCATGGAGAAGGATTACAAGCACTGCAGGACCAAATGAAGGACAACATTAAACCACCACAGAGCTCAGTTTAACTCAACGGAAATGGTCGTGTTGATTGCGTGTAAACAGACAGTTAAGGAGGTTAATTGAACTACTTTGGATGGATAATTTTTAGTGTTCTGCTGACAAACACATACATACGTCTTTATTTGTCCTTGATTTAACGAGTCTAGTCATAACAGACTGTCCTCATCATCAACAGATGACAGGGATTTTAACTGTCAGAACGGACAAATTTAAAAATGTTTACGGCCTTGAATCCAGGATTTTTCAAAAAATTTAGATTTTGACCTCATGGTCCCGGTAGATGATAAATCAGAGGATCACTTCAGTTATTATAGTTCATCCTGAGGTGACCATGAATGTCTGAACCAAATTTAATGACAATCCTCCGCCAAGGTCACTACACCCTTTCACTGAGTTTTATGAAAATCGCGCCAGTAGTTTTTTCGTAATCCCGCTGACAGAAAAACAAACCGAACCAAAAACATAACCCACTGAGACATAGACGATGTATACATGTATTTATCTGTATTTTTCAACGTCAAATTGCGCAGTGGGAACCTCCTTGAAAGGGGGAAAAATGAATGTGAACCTCATGGTGACGCTAGAGTTAAAGCCAAAGTCATCCCTAGAGCCATACCACCACATACCACGGATTTGAAGAAATTCCCTCAAGGCGTTCCTGAGATATCTCGTTCGCGAGAATGGGACAAACGGACAACCCGAAAACATAATGCCTCCGGCCACGACTGTCGCCGGTGCAGCGGCATTCAAATAATAAATTTATTACATGCTCAAACAAAAGTGATTTAATGTCAAACAATGTGAGAAAAAAGTTCCGTCACTGGAATCTGAGGAGCCTCTTCTAGTTGTTTGGTCAGTGGGAGTTAACTCTATCTGCGCACTGTGTCCTGAATGTGTTGTGAAATATGGTAAAAAATTATGCAAATGTGAAGCGACTAAATGTGACTGCAGCAGCAGCAGCCAACTGGACACTGACCTGGGAGAAGATGCTGGCCGTTGGGGCGACTCTGCTGTCCACCACGCTGTAGAAAATGGCGAGCAGGCGGTCCAGAGGGAACGGCTTTGGGCCCAGAAGATGGTTACTGGTCTAGAAAACAGACAGAATATATTGAGATTATATCTGAAGATTGTGATTAACACTGAGCAGTGTTGTGTTAAGATGATCACCTTTTCATTTTTCTTCAAGAAGTTTGTTTTTCTGATTTTACCGTGGTGCTGTTGGGAGGAAACAGAAGGACATCAGACTCATTCATTCAACATACTCTCTGTCCTTAGACGGTTGATTAGGATAAGAAAAAACTACGCAAGCGTGATAAGATCAAAACCCTGTACCTTTACAAAGAAGCGTTTATCTGTGCGTGCGGGGTTGTAGGACGCCAGGTAGGCAGCGATCAGCAGGAACTTGGAGTAATAAGGCAGTTCAACATGAGTGTGAGCAGATAAACCTGACGGGAAATAAATGCAGTGAGTCACTTGTACCATATATCTGGAACGCTAAATATACTTTCATACGGTACATCGTGATGTTCACAAGATTAGGTGATAATGTATTTATTTTGGGTGTGATGTGTTGATATGCTGTTAAAACAAATCGAGGGTGTCACAGCACCCTATCAGCTGTTTAACATCTGCTCTGCGTTACATCAGTGAGTGCCACAGCGCTCTCAGTGTGTGTTAATACCTCTCAACGCTCCAGTCTCCTCCGTTTGCTGCATCTGCTCCCACTGAAAACTGAACAGAGAAAAGAGAAGAGGACATAACGATATAAAATAAACCACAACATCAGTGATCATGCTCTATCAGGTTGTTCACCAGACGGCAGCAAACAAGCAGAATTAGATCAACAGTGATGCGGTTCATTGTAAAAGACACAGACCTGGACACTTCTCTCAGGTAAACAGTCTGCATGGCTTTCTTCAAATGAGGCTCAACGTTCCTCCACAGCTTGTGTGTTTCCGTCTCTTTCACTGGAGACATAAAACAGAGCAGCGTTGATGAAAAAGCCACAGTCATAAAGCACAAAATGAGTTCAAGTTTATAAAGAGAAGGGATGTAATCAGTAAGGTAGGGAAAAACAATGGATGAAATGACTATGCGTAATGTGGAAGGTGTAGTGAAGGTTGTAGAGAATTATCACCCAGCTGCCCCTCAGCTCTGTGGAGCTTTTAACCTCTCTTAGCACATTGTTTGGGTTTTACAGCCAATAAAACTCCACACAGGAGGCAGTTGTTTTCAGCTCTGATAAATCGACTGCACACTGCCTGCCCAGCTCCAAATGGAACACAGACAAAGTTAACAACTAGCCGAAGAAAGTCAAACACCTAGCGGCTAAAGATCTAGATATTTTTGTCACACCACATCAAGAGGAAAACAAAACAGAGCTTCAAGTACAGCAATTTTTTTACTTAAGCTTTTTTTATACTCCGTGCAGGCCTTCACAGATGCGCGCACTACGAGCACGCACAAAGGCGTTTATGCTCAACGTGTTGTTCTTTGCAGTATTCGTCGAAACGCCAGAGGACGTACAACCTAAATATTCTGTGAAGAAGCAAGAAGTCAACGAGTGTTATGGGCAAAACGCTATAAACCAAACTCCTCAATGCCGGAAAGGAATTGTAATTAATTGTAAACTTATATTCATGGACATACTTTGTAAAGAAAGGAGTCAAGTATTAAATGTATTATAATGAAAGTAGGTTGAAAGGTTTAATATCCTGTATCTCATTTTTGGCCGACGCAATCTCGCGCCGGGGACACTACGGCGAACACAAACCCTGCTTCATACTTCTGCATTTAGGGGTTATGCTGTAACAACATGTAAAACATGTAACTACAGCGTAGGTCTGTACTGAATGTTATTTTTTACATTGAAAGCTTCTATTGAGGTTTTCAAATTAAGTTTCGAATGTCTGTTGTCATATTTTATCATCCATCCATCCATCTTCAACCGCAACATCACCATCCCAAAAAATGAAAAAAGGTTATTGTGGTTATATAAATGTTATTTATGCTACTGTTAGATTGCTGCTAGACCGCCCGTTAATACAGGTGCGAACTGGAGAGTAAACAGTTTTTTGACCACAGTGAAAATGTTGTTTTTGAAAGGCTAAACGGCAACAAATATGGACTGAAGCACAATATTTAGATAGATAAAAACATGTTCTGAATTTTGTAAATGATTACGTCTATTTTTTTCAGTAAATGTTGACTTTACAGCGCTCTGGAGTTATTGGAAATGTTTGGATCACATTGACACTGATCACTTGCCCTCGCAGTTCATTGTGCGGCTGCTGGTTATAGTGTTATCCATTAATACTGGACTAACTTCAAAAATTGTTGTCCCCATTAGTCACTTAGACACAAAAACATGGGACCAGGTTTAAAAATACCGAAGTTATCCTTTAAAGAAATAAAAATTGAAAAGTTCAAATAGCTTAAGGCCATTTCAACATGATAGAGAGATCCCTCTTCAAATGAACACAAATAAAAGGGTAAAATAAAGTATCATTAAATATTGATCAACTGTCAGATGAATGAATAAAAGTCTTTACCTTTTCCTTCTGCTAACGGCTCGCAGAACTTTGAAAAGTTGAGGGCAGCCTAGTTGAAAGAAAAGAGAGAAATCAATGATGCAAGACTGAAAGAAAATCAAAACAATGAAAAATCTTCTCTGAATTATGAGTATGAGTGTGTGTGTGTGTGTGTGTGTGTGTGTCTGACCAGGTGTCGCAGCTCTCTGAGGTCCCGACAGACCGAGTAAAAGACTCCCAGCAGGATGTTGACGTAGGACGAGTAAAGCTCAGCTGAATATGAGGGATGTTTGTCCTGGGACAAAATCTGCTGCAGCTCACCTTCAAATAAACGGACAAAATAGACAAACACACATACAGAAAACCACAAAGTCACTACACTCACACAAAAACAGAGATATCATAAAAAAGAAAATGTCTCTTCTCACATCTCCAGCACAATGATTCACTTCCTCTGAAGTGCTGAATTCATACAGTGGTGTTTTTATAACGCACTATTCCTCCACAGACGCTGCCTAAAGTGTTAGAACAAAATCGCAGGTACAAATCTCACATCTCGCACCGCATCCGCCAAGTGTGCGTCATCATTATGCAGCGTGATGGGAGTGTATTCATGACACGGGCTGACGTAGCGCGCATGTGTGAACAATTCTACCTTTACTGTAGTCGGGGAAATGGAGCAGAAGAGGCTCGAAGCAGCCGGTGTTTGGTCTAAACTTGTCCCAGACGATTTCACTGAGCAGGATGACGGTGACGTTATCCTCAACCTGAAAGAGACACATATACAAATATGTAATGACAGTGTATTCAGTGAGAGTACGTCTCCATGGCTACAGACGTTACTACTAATTCAATTTATGTGTTTTATATATTTATATCTCAAATGTCTTGTTTTGTCCACAGCTCAAAGATATTCAGTTTACTGTCACAGAGGAGTAAAGAAACCAGAAAATATTCAAAATGTCCATTTTCTGACATTTTATAGACCAAACAACTGATCGATTAATGGAGAAAATAATCAACAGTTTAATCAACAATGAAAATAATCATTAGTTGAAGCCCTACTTGTGCCTTTCTGCCACTATAATATAATACACTCTAACTCCTAGGCAGTAAATCCATCACGTTAACCTTTTTCCCCCGAGAGGCCATAATAATAATAATAATAATAATAATAATAATAATACAGAGACACATCAACCCTTCATCATTCTGTCATCCTTCACATACGTGTAAATCTGCATCCTAATTATCACTTCAGATTCCTGCGTGGCAGCACTGAAGCGTTGTGACATTGAAAAGACAGATTCCTCCAAACACTCAACCAGAAAACAATCAGCTTTCACAGGAATAAAAACACAAATAATAGTCACATAAGTCTTTTATCCTCTTGATGTCTCTAATTAAAATGCTGCGAGTGGTTCGCCATCCTTCCTTCTTTCCTAACAGCATTATGAGAGAGCTCCACACACACTCAGCTCAAGGTCAGTCATTACAAAAGAAGCTCTTCCAGTCATCATGCATGCAACAACAATAAAGTGGCACACTTGATAGATAACACAAAGAGCTCGCTGCACTTTCTCACCAGCTCCTGAAGACGCAGGAGAGCGGGGAGGAGGTTGGCGTCGGTGTCTCTCAGAAGCTCGGCTTTTTCCATCACCTGAAAAATACACATTTGAGCTCATTTTGTGACATATTCAATAAACTAGAGGTTGTGAATGGCTGTTGTATCATGCCACATTACTGTTTTACGTGCAGTGTGAGCTCACTTTCTAATATAATAAAATGATGAAGCCAAAACACTAGATTAAAAATCCCACTTATTCTCCCCAGGCTAATGCATCTGGAGCTTTGTTCAGCATCTATTTGCATATGTTATTATCACTACCAATCATATTATCATACAAACATTTCAGTGACACATCCCAAGAATAAATCATCTCAGTATTTTGGTGTGCCAAGTGAGGAGTGATGTTCTGACTGGGGCCGTTAAAGTGCACGGCACTCACAACGTATCGCGTCTGCTTGGCAGGAGACTGGGAGCGCTGCTGTCTGTAGACGCGTACG
Organism: Sebastes umbrosus; assembly: GCF_015220745.1. Lineage (NCBI taxonomy): Eukaryota > Metazoa > Chordata > Actinopteri > Perciformes > Sebastidae > Sebastes > Sebastes umbrosus. The sequence continues at coordinate 9,940,991 of NC_051291.1, forward strand.
AAGTCAGACAGGGAGGGACTGCGGGGGAGCAGCGAGGCGGCGTCGCAGCCGAAGAAGGACAGCAGCACTTGTTCAAACAGCAACGCAACAGAGACACATTCGACACAGCTGACAGTGGCGTGAGGCAGCTGCGGAGAGGAAGAGGAGGAAGGAAGGATGACAGACAATCAGTTTGATATGTGTGGAGTTAAATACACATCTTCACATTGTGGTTGTTCGCTCCTTCAATCAGTCCTTAATGGAATGAATGAAGTATTCAAACTGTCACAGCCATCCTCTGCTGTAATTTGGTGTTACATAAGAGCTTAGTCACTGATTGAAAAACAAATTAATTGGCAGTTATTTCGATAATCGATTAATCTTTTCAGCCAAACATTTGCTGGTTCAAGCGTCTTCTTTTTCATATTTAGTAAACTGAATATCTTTAAGGTTTTGGACTGTTGCTTGGTCAAACAAGCAGTTTGAAAATGTCACTTTGGGGTCTGGGAAACTGTGAGGAGCTACTATTTTTTGACATTTTATAGACCAAATGATTAATCAAGAACATAATCAGTCAACTGCTATAAGCATTTTTATTTATTATTACATTCCCCTCCTTTACCTCCGGCTCTCTGGATGTTTATACTGTATTTATGTTAAGTCCTTTTTCATAGGTACCCTTTGAAAAGGAAAATAAACAGACTATGAATCAACCTAAATTAAAGCTTGTATATCCATTTGCACTGCCTGTGGGTGTAATAACAATGCATTTTGAAATTAAAAAAAGAACATTATTAAAAATAAAAAAAAATAAAATAATTGGCAGATTAATAAATAAAGAAAATAACAGTTGCAGCCTTAGTTAGTTGGTTACTGTATTGTCCACATTGTGAAAAACTATCCTAGAGTTCATCACAATTGTAGTTGGCAAGAAAGATTTTCTGTACACGTTTCTGGAGGCATTTAATTGTCTATAGCGTAAATATTCTTCAACTAGAAGTGTGGGTGCAAACTGGGTGGGAAGGAATCTAAATCAGACACCTAGTGATTCCATGAATTTTAAATAGAGAAGGGAAACATAAGCCTACGCACACATTCAAAGTACGCACACAAAGCTTTGTGTGCACTGAGAAAAGGCGATTTTTCTGAAAGGCAATAAAATTTATTGAGGGAAGTGAAATTCTTGGTACTTTAAATCAAATCTACTGCGGTATTTCCAAGCAGTCTTTCAGTGGTCTCTAGGAGGCTTTGCATGATTAAAGTTCCAGCATCTGCTTAAGGTTTATATAAGCTTAAAGTAGTCGGTGAGTCAAACTCTTTCATGTTAAGCAGACACTCACTGACATAAACCTGATTAACTGTTTGTCCTGTGACAAACTTTTGTTGTCTGTCTGCATACGAACAATCAAACACCATTCAATCATGGAGGTCCCTGAACTGACAGCAAATCTCTCTCTTACCCCAAGTTCCTTCAGCAAAACCTGCATCACATGACTCTTCCCTGAAGCCCGATGACCATAGATGAAGATGGAGGGGTAGCTGTACTGGTGCGGCTGTAAGAACAACATTCAGTACATTTTTACTCAATACAATTGTGACATTTCATTATGATCAATAACAATCTAAACAAACACGTTCTCCAAGTTCATTCACGTACAAAGATTTAAAATGAATCAAAATATTTCTTCATCAGCAAACACCTGAATCCATAATGGACAAGTCTGTGGCAACAAGAAGTATTGTTCTGTGCTGTTGATTCACAATGGTGATCATGAAGAAATATTATTTTCAAGCTAGACAAAATTTTAGCTAGCTAAAATAAATGTTTTAGAAAGATTTAAAATGTAACTTCACTTTTTTTTTGCTGTAAAATTAAATTAAATTAGTTAAATTATTTAAATTAATTTAACATCTTACAACTCACCTTTTTAGCCTATTTCTTTTTATATTGTATTTATTGTAAAAAAAATGTAATTGCTTTCGTCCAAAATGTAGTAAATGAAACAAAAAGTTTTTATGATATTTTTTTCTGGTTAGTTTACTTGAAAAATCCAAAGAGTGCAGTACAACAGAGCACTATGAAGTATGTACTTATAAGAAGAAGAACAAGAAGAAGAAGAGGAGGAGAAGAAGGGGAGGAGGAGGAGGAGGAAGTAGAGGAGGAAGAAGAAGAAGAGAGGAGGAGGAGAAGAAGAAGAGGAGAGGAAGAGGAGGAGGAGGAGAAGGAAGAAGAGGAGAAGAAGAGGAGGAGGAGGAGGAAGTAGAGGAGGAAGAAGAAGAGAGGAGGAGGAGAAGAAGAAGAGGAGAGGAAGAGGAGGAGGAGGAGAAGGAAGAAGAGGAGAAGAAGAGGAGGAGGAGGAGGAAGTAGAGGAGGAAGAAGAAGAGGAGGAGAAGAAGAAGAAGAAGAGTAGGTGAAGAAGAGGAGGAGGAAGAAGAAGAGAGGAGGGGGAGAAGAAGAAGAGGAGAGGAAGAGGAGGAGGAGGAGAAGGAAGAAGAGGAGAAGAGGAGGAGAAGAAGAAGGGGAGGAGGAGGAGGAGGAAGAAGAGGAGGAGGAAGAAGAAGAGGAGAAGAAGAGGAGGAGAAGAAGAAGAAGAGGAGAGGAAGAGGAGGAGGAGGAGTAGGAAGAGGAAGAGGAGAAGAAGAGGAGAAGAAGAAGAAGAAGAGGAGAGGAAGAGGAGGAGGAGAAGGAAGAAGAAGAAGAAGAAGAGGAGGAGGAGAAGGAAGAAGAAGAAGAAGAAGAAGGGGAGGAGGAGGAGGAAGAGGAGGAGAAGGAAGAAGGAGAGGAGAAGAAGAGGAGGAGGAGAAGAAGAGGAGAGGAAGAAGAGGAGGAGGAGGAGGAGGAAGAAGAAGAAGAAGAGGAGGAGGAGGAGGAAGAGGAGGAGAAGGAAGAAGGAGAGGAGAAGAAGAGGAGGAGGAGAAGAAGAGGAGAGGAAGAAGAGGAGGAGGAGGAGGAGGAAGAAGAAGAAGAAGAGGAGGAGGAGAAGGAAGAAGAACAAGAAGAAGAGGAGGATGAGAAGAAGAAGAAGAAGAAGAAGAACAGACTTCCACATAACACCGGTGCTGACACCAGCCTACATACCTGCCTCATGAAGAAGAAGAAGAAGAAGAAGAAGAAGAAGAAGAGCTACATACCTGTCCCATGAAGAAGAAGAAGAAGAAGAAGAAGAAGAAGAAGAAGAAGAACAGACTTCCACATAACACCGGTGCTGACAGGTCTTGACACCAGCCTACATACCTGCCTCATGAAGAAGAAGAAGAAGAAGAAGAAGAAGAAGAAGAAGAAGAGCTACATACCTGCCTCATGAAGAAGAAGAAGAAGAAGAAGAAGAAGAAGAGCTACATACCTGCCTCATGAAGAAGAAGAAGAAGAAGAAGAAGAAGAAGAGCTACATACCTGCCTCATGAAGAAGAAGAAGAAGAAGAAGAAGAAGAAGAGCTACATACCTGCCTCATGAAGAAGAAGAAGAAGAACAAGAAGAAGAAGAAGAAGAGCTACATACCTGCCTCATGAAGAAGAAGAAGAAGAACAAGAAGAAGAAGAAGAAGAGCTACATACCTGCCTCAAGAAGAAGAAGAAGAAGAACAAGAAGAAGAAGAAGAAGAGCTACATACCTGCCTCAAGAAGAAGAAGAAGAAGAACAAGAAGAAGAAGAAGAAGAGCTACATACCTGCCTCATGAAGAAGAAGAAGAAGAAGAAGAACAAGAAGAAGAAGAAGAAGAAGAAGAAGAAGAAGAGCTACATACCTGCCTCATGAAGAAGAAGAAGAAGAAGAAGAACAAGAAGAAGAAGAAGAAGAAGAAGAAGAGCTACATACCTGCCTCATGAAGAAGAAGAAGAAGAACAAGAAGAAGAAGAAGAAGAGCTACATACCTGCCTCATGAAGAAGAAGAAGAAGAACAAGAAGAAGAAGAAGAAGAGCTACATACCTGCCTCAAGAAGAAGAAGAAGAAGAACAAGAAGAAGAAGAAGAAGAGCTACATACCTGCCTCATGAAGAAGAAGAAGAAGAAGAAGAACAAGAAGAAGAAGAAGAAGAAGAAGAAGAAGAAGAAGAGCTACATACCTGTCCCAGGAGCGCCAGCAGCATCCCGGCCTGCATCTCTCTGCAGGGCAGCTGCTTAGAGACCCTCTGCAGTCTCTCCTCCTCATACCCGGCTTGTTGTAACAGAGCTGACATCCCGGTATACAGGATCTATCACACTGTGAGGAGGTCAGTGACGACACACACCCAGGCTAACGTTAGATAGCTATCTATCTAGCTACCTTTAACGGTCAGTTGCAGCACACTCAGCACGATATTCACTATAAAATACGATCAAAACAATCAATACTGTAGGAAATACATATACTGTACTGTGGAAACACATATATCTGGAAATCAAACGTGTAACAGAGTTAAAAAGCGGTGAAAAGCTGAGTTAGTTAAAGTTAAAAAAACATAAACAAACAGTCAGGAGGACACTCAGGAGTTTCGCGCGCGCCTTCAGATTACGTCAAATGACGGTCTACGTTTGCCAGCCAATCAGAAATCGCGCAATGAATCATGGGTAATGGAGTTTTTTGGCTTTAAAACTCGCATTGGTGAAATAAAGGGATATCAGATGCTTTTATATACTTTAAAAACAAATATATAAATATATGTATTTATTCATTTATTCCTAAGCACTTTATTCATTGTGTGTGTGTGTGTGTTTATATATATATACAGTATATTTATATATATATCATTATTTATTTTGAGAAATTATTTTACATATTAAGATATACAGTATATATACATATATATCGTAATATGTAAAATAATTTCTCATTTTTTTTTATAAAATGGCTTTTAATAAGACTTTCTCTTTTTGTTTTTGCTTTTATTTATTAATTTATTCCTAAGCACTTTATTCATTGTATATACAGTATATATAATATATATATATATATATATATATATATAATATTTATTTTGAGAAATTATTTTACATATTAAGATATACAGTATATATACATAAGTATATATGGATATTTATAAATATCCATATATACTTATGTATATATATATTTTTTTTATTATTATTTTTTTTGTACTATTATTATTGTTGTTGAATAGGTGCATTTGTGTGCGTTAATTCTTGGATTTGCATTTTCAATACCCTGCTCCTACAATTAGAGAATTATGATGCAGCTGTAGTGGGATTATTATGGGAGCATTACATTTAGGACTATTATTGTTTTTATTATAAATGTACCATTGTGTCTGTTTAAAGATTTCGCGCGTATTGCTGGGATAATGCGTCAGAGTGGGATTAGTGGATGTGGGTTGGTCCTATGTGCTCTCCTCCTCCTCCTCCTCCTCCTCTGATTCAATAGGAGCTCAGCTGCAGCTCAGACGGACCATTTCAGCCAGATCTCACTCACCGAACCACGGTGCTGAGAGAGCCTGGTATTGTCTTGTCGGAATAACAGCCTTCTGGCTTTGGACACGACATTTTTTCAAAATACAACATGAGGACAAATGTTGGATAAATACAACGTGGTTTTCTTGAATGGAGTTCTGGAACGCACGTTTTCTGCTGAGCGAGAGTGATGAATGAGAACCAGAGAGGAGGAGAGGAGAACCACATCGCCATGGATACCAGAGAGCAGGGATGCTGAGGATGCTGAGGATGCTGATGATCAGTGGAGGCTGGTGGAAATTTTTTCTTGGTGGTGCTGTGCCACATCCAATCAATTTCAGCAAACATCCCGGTATGATTTAATGCAAAAGAAAAGTGAAGGTATCAAAAACACATGACTACTTTGCAGTTAAATAATCAACAATTATTTTATTCCAACAGGAAGAGTAAATAATGCTTTGATAAACACAACAGTATAAAATGTACTCAGTGGTGGAATGTAACTAAGTACTTAGATACAATTTTGAGGTACTTCTTCTTTACTTGAGTATTTCCATGTTCTGCTACTTTCTACTTTCTACTCAACTACATCTCAGAGGGAAATATTAGACTTTCTACTCCACTACATCTCAGAGGGAAATATTAGACTTTCTACTAAACTACATCTCAGAGGGAAATATTAGACTTTTTTACTCCACTACATTTATCTGACAACTTTAGTTACTTTACAGATTCAGATTATTAATACAAAATATGATCACATTACAATCAAATTACACATATTAATGTGTGCATTCCATATTTAAAACACACAAATATTGACAATTTGTATAATTTGTATAATTTGTATAATTTTTATTATTATTATTATTAGTAGTAGTAGTAATGTTTTTTTGTGTGTGACTCTAACGCCCTTTATTGGCCAGCCGCCACTGCAGGATGCTGAAGATGTGACTGAATAAAGTCAGAAAAATAACAAGTTTTTGTGATTTTGTTTTTTTGCAAACAGATGTTATAGTTTGCTGAGGTTCATAAATAGATCCTGCAGGACCCCCCTTTCACACAGACCTGGAGGATGATCCCCGGGGCCCCCAGCACCACGACCACCACCATGCTCCCCGCCTCCGAGGCTGCCAAGATCTACCAGACCAACTACGTGCGCAACTCCCGCGCCATCGGCGTCCTGTGGGCCATCTTCACCATCCTCTTTGCCATCGTCAACGTGGTGTGCTTCATCCAGCCCTACTGGATCGGGGACGGCATGGACACCCCTCAGGCTGGGTATTTTGGGCTCTTCCACTACTGCATCGGCAACGGGCTGTCCCGGGACTTGACCTGTCAGGGCAGCTTCACGGAGTTCAGCACCATCCCCTCCGGCGCTTTCAAGGCCGCCTCCTTCTTCATCGGCATGTCCATGGTGTTGGTCATCACCTGCATCGGCTGCTTCGCGCTCTTCTTCTTCTGCAGCACCGGGACCGTGTACAAGATCTGCGGCTGGATGCAGCTGGCTGCAGGTAGGAGGAGGCTCTGTTGACTATACAGGTTGCAGTTCATATAACACACTTCAGAGTGTTTCAGAGTTCAAATTAGTAGATAAGAATAGGTGTGCCACATCCCCACTTCATAAAGTTTGGTGTAAAAACATGCTCACATCTGTAAAAACATGCACACATCTGTAAAAACATCTGTAAAAACATGCACACATATGTAAAAACATGAACACATCTGTGAAAACATGCACACATCTGTAAAAACATGCACACATCTGTGAAAACATGCACACATATGTAAAAACATGCACACATCTGTGAAAACATGCACACATATGTAAAAACATGAACACATCTGTGAAAACATGCCCACATCTGTAAAAACATTCCCACATCTGTGAAAACATGCACACATATGTAAAAACATGCACACATCTTTAAAAACATGCACACATCTCTAAAAACATCTGTAAAAACATGCACACATCTGTAAAAACCTGCACACATCTGCACCCAAAAATTCAGATGTTCTAAATTAGTACATAAGAAGAGGTTTCTCCCTCATCCCCACTTCATTAAGTTTGGTATAAAAACATGCACACATCTGCACCTAAAAATCCAGAATACAAGATCTACGGCTGGATGCAGCTGGCTGCAGGTAGGAGGGGGCTCTGTTGACTATACAGGTTGGAGTTCATATAATACACTTCAGTGTGTCAGAGTTCAAATTAGTAGATAATCCCCACTTCATAAAGTTTGGTGTAAAAACATGCACACATCTGCACCTAAAAATCCAGATGTTCTCCAACTTTTTTAAGGTCATAGACTCCAACAGATACTCTTTTGAGCTCTGTTATGACAACTCAAGTGTTTAATAATTCACTTACCCTCATCTCCTCATTGAGATTGTAAAAAAAAATGACTAGGTCAAAACACATAATAATAATAATAATAATAATAATAATAATAATAATAAATTGGACTTATATAGCGCCTTTCAGAAACCCAAGGACGCTTTACAAAGGGGGCACACAAAATCATACTAATAAATAACACAGAGGAGAAACTATAGCTCAGAAATTAAAAGAGTGATGTGTAGGAAGAGTCAGCTGAGATCATAGACCTTGATGAACAGGTGGTGTTTGAGGTGTTTTTTGAAAATGTCCAGGGATGAAGCATTTCTTATTCACAAGAGCATTATATTCATAGAGCATTTCTGTAGTTACTACAGCCCTGATAAAACATTATGTAACTGTTTGAAGTGTAGGTGGAGTGACAACAACCTTGGGGGGAACACAAGACCTCAGACTGAAATAGTGAAAACGAGTTGAGAGATAAATAATGAAAAGATACAAGCATTTATACAATGTTTTGGTGGGGGGGTGCTTTTCTGATACCTACAGGTCAGAACTGGACTTTGAGGTTACCTATCTAAATTAGTAGATAAGAGGTTTCTCCCTCACAGCTAGAGGGTTGCAGGTTCGAATCCGGCTTGGGACCCTTCTGTGTGGAGTTTGCATGTTCTCCCCGTGTTAGCGTGGGTTTTCTCCGGGTACTCCGGTTTCCTCCCACAGTCCAAAGACATGCAGGTTAGGTTAATTGTGGACTCTAAATTGCCCGTAGGTGTGAATGGTTGTCTGTCTATATGTGTCAGCCCTGCGATGGACTGGCGACCTGTCCAGGGTGTACCCTGCCTTCGCCCAATGTCGGCTGGGATCGGCTCCAGCCACACCGCGACCCCTAACGGGATAAGCGGTTGCAGATGGATGGATGGAGGTTTCTCCCTCATCCCCACTTCATAAAGTTTGGTATAAAAACATTCACACATCTGCACCTAAAAATCCAGATGTTCTAAATTAGTAGATAAGAAGAGGTTTCTCCCTCATCCCCACTTCATAAAAGTTTGGTATAAAAACATGCACAAATCTGCACATAAAAATCCAGATGTTCTCCAACTTTTTTAAGGTCATGGAGCCCAGGTATCGCTATCGAAAAAGTCAGGTCGATGCATCCCAATATGGAGTATACCTCTTTGTCTGGCGGTTTACGTTATACCCACCTATCCGCCAAAAAGCCATTGGAATATATAGGAGAGTACTTCCTCTGTAACCTACCTATCTACCTAGTAGTACACCCACCTCATCAACTACCACTACACCACTGAGGTTACCTGGCTACATGTAGAGATTCATCAGAACCAGACAGTGATGTATATGTGTAATTTCCCTCCAGGTTGGGATCATCATTATGAACAAAAGTACAAACAAAAATGTATTTTCTGTATATTGTTCATCCCGAAAATCCCGTAAATGTAACATATTCCCAAATACAGTACATCCAGAATTTTGTTATATATATGTGGTTAACACCTCTACTCTGTCAGTATAAAAGTTAAAACTCTCAGCTATAGAAACAGGTAAGTCCTCAGTTGTTTTTTGGGGTTTACATTGTACGTGGCTTTCAACTATAATATGCAAATTATTCTTTTTCTCCTAATGAGAACAGAAGGGGTCTCTCTAACATCTTCAAACCCTCCATGCACATTAAGTAAAAGAGAAAAACACACCTAAAAGGAAGTGAGAAAGTAAAATCAAAGGAGCAGAGACATGTAGTAGTGTAGTGTGTGACTGATTGAACTGCTTTTTAATTACTTTTAGTCACATTTCCAGCTTCCTCTTTGAAGCAGACAGACACGATCTTGATTTCCTTCCAAAATTATATTTTCAAAAAACTAGTGCAGCTCCGCTTTATATCGCAGCCAACTGTTTCAGTACACACGGGAACATTACAGTAAATATCAGCATTAACTTTATTACATGTATTTATTTACCAGGGACAGTGCACATTAATCAACATTTTAGTTTCTACCTCAATATAAATGTGCCAGAGTTAACTAAAGAGCTAATTTCCATCTGTAGTCCCTGGGCAGATTATTACAAATACATAAATAACTGGTGAGATGATGGACTTTTTAATGTGCTGTGAAAAAACAAGCATTGTTAGTAGAAACAAGAAAAGAAGTATGTAAATGAAGGAGCTTTAATTTAAACCAAAAACAAGAGATTTTATTTTATTTCTGTGAGTGAATGAGTGCCATCGCACCAATTTACACCCTAATAGGAAAACCTATGACAAATAACGACTTTTTGAGCATAATTTAAGGCTCATAATTCTCATCTATAGATCTAATTTGTGTGTATAAATAATCTCCCAGCATCACACTGTGCATCTTCACAGATGCCTGCTTGTAAAACACAGCTTGTTCTCAAATGGGAATTAAATGTCACAACCAATAATAATCACACTCATAGAGAGTCTGCTTCTGTTTTTCTATAAACACACAACGACTAAATATACGTTCTGATTCAGGGTGAACATGTGTTTCAAAAAGTCTGCGGATCACCAGTTTTAGCAATAAATAGCAACTACAGACTGCAATCTAATTCCTCGTTACACAAGCCATTGATTAGATATAGAGGTTAGTAGAGCCGTTGGCCAGCTGTGAGGCTATTTCATAGCAAAAAAAAACAACCTCAGAGTGTCTCAAACTGTAGCAGCTGTGATTATTTTGGAGCGACAGCACCATGATGAGCTCTATCACAGTCATAATGAGTTGCACATCCTGGCAGTTTAAGTCTTTGCAGGTTTTTTTCGTCACAGATCAAAGCTGCTTCTTATTCCTCTGAGTCACAGGTTGGCTTTCTCCAGTTTCCCACCATGTCAGAGGAACAGATGTGACAGTTTGCAACACATTCAGAAGAAGACATGAATCAGAATTTCATCTCTGGTGGTTGACTGTTATCAGGCCATCAAATAGGTGTTATCAGTCGCTATAAGCACCATAGATGTGGGTCAGTAGGGGCCTACTACACTCACTAGTAGGTTTTATCATCTACTCACATGGTTGATCGTCAAAAGAAGGTATAAAAGAACGCGACAGCGACCTCTAAGTGGTTTTGTTGCGCTTCATTCAGTTTTACAACATGTTAGAACTTGTTGCTTTTAAGTTTTGCTTTCACTTTTACGACATAGTAGGCGTAGTAAGGCCAATCGGGTGGGTCCAATCGGGTGGGTTAGCAGTGGTGGAGAGTAACTAAGTACATTTACTCAAGTATTGTACTTGTACTTGTATTCTACATTTATACGTCACGCAAGGCAACAAAACCACTTGGTTAGGTTTAGGAAAAACATCATGGTTGGGGTTAAGTATGTAAACTATATAAAATACGTACAGAAGCAACGTGACATAAGTACGGAAAACACGTGACAAACGTCGCTAACGTAACTTGCAAAACAAAAGACCAATCTCCATATAATGAGGGCTGCAACTAATGATTAACAATCTAATAATGTTATCTCAGCTCAACTCAACTGTATTTATATCACACTTTTCATATTGTACATCATACAACACAAAATGCTTCAAGAAAAAAAAAAAATACATGATAGTAAGTATAATTTTGCAAGACTAAAAATGACAATAGACAATGAAATGTAAAAATAAATAAAAGTCACTAGAGTAAATATGCACAAGAGATAGAAATAGTATGAAACCCAAGGATTAAGACTTAACAACTAAGGCAATAAATGACGAAAAAAAGTGTCCACAGAGGTGTATTATACATAATAATATATCAGCCATGGGGCATTTTTCTTGCATAACAACTACTTTTACTTTTGTATACTTAAAGTACATTTTGCCGCTAATATTTCTAAACTTTTACTGAAGTGAAAATCGTCTTTTTTGATCATCACAGTGCTTCTGTCTCTCGCTGCCTCATTCAGTATCACTCTGTCTGTCTCGTCTCTCATTCTCGTTGAGGCCGCAGTGAAATCTGCCATTTAAAGGTTTTCTAGTCAACTTAAATAGCCAATATCGAGGCGCTTTCTCTCTCTAAGCAGTCTGAAATCCCGACGTGATTGTAAAAAAATCCTCCCTGTCAGATGTCATTTCAGGTGGTATGAGGCTGCTGTGATCTGCTATCAAAGGCAGCACACACAGCTCAGAGGCAGCCCTCTCCTCCAACGATGGGATGTCCTGAATGTTTGATGAGCTCTTGCCTCCTGGTGGATAAAGAGATTTTTTAGGAATATAGCGAAGAATAATGATGATCGCTGTAATGATGTAGCCGTTTCTTTGCCTCTTTGGAGATGTGAAAAAAACACAGTCTGGTTTGATGGTCTGTTTTATAGTTTGCACAAATCCTTTGCATAACTTTGCTCAATAGTTGGCAGACACACATAGCTGGCATGTGGCCCAAACAGAGAGACAACGTTGATGTCTTTGTCTTCTGTTTCTCACCTTCATTTTTCTGCAAGTACACCATCAGTTCTCCGCCTACTGAATTCCCTGACCATCCATGACCAAAGACAGATGGCCACTATGGCTCTTATGGAAATCCACCCACTACTACTTATTTGATTTTGGAAATATTCATCTCCAAGTTGTTGGCTACAACCAGTAGGCCTGTCATACTTTTGTTGGACGAAATAATTGCGATAAACAATAATATTGTCATTTTAAGATAATTTTATTTAACTGTTCCATCCATTGTCTTCTGCTTACCCGGGGTCGGGACGCGGGGGTAGCAGGCTTAGCTGGGAATTCCAGACGTCCGTCTCCCCAGCAATGTTTCCTCTTCCTAGGGGACCCCAAGGCGTTCCCAGGCCAAACGAGATATGTAATCTCTCCAGCGTGTTCTGGGACTACCCTGCGGACTTCTTACCAGTTGGCCGTGCCCGGAAAACCTCCAAAGGGAGGCGTCTAGGAGGCATCCTGATCAGATGCCCAAACAACCTCAGCTGGCCCCTTTCGACGCGTAGGAGCAACGGTTTTATGCCGAGCTCCCTCCGGATGTCTGAGCTCCTCCGACCGCTTGAAACTCGGCAGCAAACCACCCCAGTGCGCGCTGAAGGTCATGGCCTGATGATGCCAACAGAACCACATCATCTGCAAAGAGCAGAGACGCAATTCTGAGGTCCCCAAACCGGACACCCCCCCTCCCCAGCTCGCCTTGAGATCCTGTTGATGAAAATCACAAACAGGATCGGTGACAAGGGATAACCCTTGCGGAGTATACGGACACAGCTCTCACTTTGGTTATACAAGGACCGGATGGCTCGTAACAGCGTCCCCGGTACCCCATATTCCAACAAACTCCCATGACCCCTCCAACAGCCCCGAGAGGGTAAAGAGGTGGTCCACTGTTCCACAGCCAGAATCCGCATTGCTCCTCCTGGATTCGAGGTTCGACAATTGGTCGGAGTCTCCTTTCCAGCACCCTAGAATAAAATTTCCCAGGGAGGCTGAGCAGTGTGATACCCCGATAAATGGAGCACACCCTCAGGTCCCCCTTTTTAAAAATGGGAACCACCGCCGCGGTCTGCCATTCCACAGGCACTGTCCCCGACCTCCATGCGACACTGAAGAGGCATGTCAGCCAAGACACCCCAATAATGCAAGTACACTTTTTCAAAGAGCAATTAACTTGAGGAAATATCTTTTGGAAAAACTGTATTTCATCCCTCAGAGACTAGTGGAAAATTAAGGAGCGTTGAAACTGTTTTGCAAGCTTGTGTTAGCACCGCTAAGACATTTTATGTTGATATATCCTTTAATTTCTTTTTCACTTTATAATTTCTTAATTTGTTTTATAAATGAAAAAGCCTGTAAAAAATCGATCTGCAGGATGCTAAATGGATTTTTCACAACATAATGACCTACAAGGTTATTAACGGCTTATTATTCATAACCATGAATAAGTGATTTATTTGTCATTAATAAACCCATTAGTTACAACATATAAACCCTAAAAGCATACTAGAAAAGTGCCAGTGATAATGAAAACAGGATGCTGATGTTGATGCTCAATAACCTGGATGGCCTCCAGAGCCATCTGGCCATCTGGATCTCACAAACACACACAAACACACACACATTACCACTGCATGAACAGCTGCACATTTTCTGTGAGTCCACAGGAATCCACAGAATCAGAGGTGGGTCTGGTCTAATTCCTGGTTGTCTGACCAGCAGCTTCCTGTGCAGTAAGTGGCGTTCCTCACGGCGCTCTAAGTGGTCTCGCATTCGGAGCCAAAACTAAAAAGTCCATTTGGTTGCTGGAGGTTTTATTGATCCAAATGTTGATTTGTGAGGAGGAAGTGCTCCAACAGGGGACAGTTGCTTGTACTGAGGATCAGTTATTGTTAGAGAGTGACAGAGAAACACAGCAGCTCTGGTTGCTGGATGTTTGATGCATGATAACACAGCTTGATAAAAGCCTCTGACTGATATTATTACATTATATGAATGCTCGGTGCGTCGCGCGGTATTCAATTTTACACCTCTTCAGAACGATGTCAAGTGGAACGGGGACGTTCTGCTTATCACTGTCACATTGTGTGTTGGAGAGGAGAGGGAGAGATACGCAGAGACATTATCACACTGCGTCTGCAGAGCAGAAGGACAGATAATGAGAACTGATCCAGGGAATGTTTGAAAGCTGAAACCTTCACGTTGAAATACTGCTTGTGTCATGCTTATTCCTTTATAGTCATCTTGTTTAATCTGAAGTTAGAAACACATGTGTTATACAAATTACACATTATATTCTACATTCCTTCCTGACAAGAGATACATAAGAATGGTATTTCCTGCAATGAAATTTAATTTCCTTCTAGGGCTGCCCCCTCTAAGTCGACTAATCGGTTGTTTTGGTGTTTCTCGACTAAGATTTCTTTAGTCGACTAGTCGTCTAATCGTCGAATAGATTTTGAACCTTATTACATTGCTGTTTATATATATATATATATATATATATATATATATATACATACACATATGCATATCACTTAAATGTAGCACAGATAAAAAAAATCAACTGTTAACTAATGAAACCAAAAAACAAGCCGATAACAAAAAGAAAATCTTGAAACCACCCGTGTTTATCACGACAAAGACAGATCGACTACAGACGGCCCAACCAACCACAAACATTTCACATGTGAAATATTGTTTCCCAAGTGATAAATTTGAATGTCAGGCCCAACGAAATACAGTAGCTGAAATCACTGAATATGAATGCTATACATTCTGTACTTGTCCCTATTAAAATAGCCATCAATTGAGAGTCTGCTGGCAATAATTGGCTGCTGATCAAAGCTAATCTTAAAAAAAAAAGCCACATTAATGTGAGCTCTGTGAACATTTGCAGTGTAGTGGAGATGGTCTAGATTTAAAGCAGAGGGCTAATGACATCAGCCTAGTCTTTATCCTCTCACACATATAATGAAGGACCGGAAGAGTCTGAGAGGCTTTACAGTGATGTAACATGACCACACATGAGACTAAGACGCCGACAGGAACACACGTATACAGAAGAATCTGTTAGCAGGAGAGAAAAAAGAAGATTCAGAGTGTTCACCTGCAGGTTTTTAGATGAAACCCTCTGCCCTCTTTTCCTCTACTCCCTCTCTCCACTCTGTTAAGTGCTCAGCTGGTTGCTCCTGGCTGCCCTTTAGGAAAACATCTCTTTTTTTTTAAGCTCAGAGAGGTCACAGTGGATGGACGGTGATTTTTACACAGAGTCAAAACAAAAAAAAACACTGCAGAAGTATGAACAATAAAGCGAGATGTTGACACATGCAGAGGGAATCAGCCAAATTAAAAGGCAGCCACGTCAGCTGAAGCTCAAACTTTAGAGACTAATTCTGAGTCTGAGGATTAAGAAAGTGGATCACCTCCTTTAGCTGATGAGGATTTTAAAGGGACAGTAACCGGTCGGTAGCCTCTATCAGCCTCTAACAGTTTCGCAGCCTCAATCTCCCCCTTACAACAGAAACATTTAGGAAAGTATTGACTCTGAGAAAAATAATATAATCATGAGCCATCATAGTGCTTCTTTGGTTACTTGAGAATGAAGATTTTTAGTTGTACATAAATACTACTTAAAGGTCCCATATTGTAAAAAGTGATATTTTCATGTCTTTTTTATTATAAAGAAGGTTTAAGTGCTGTATAAATACTGTGAAAGTATTAAAATTCTCAATCCATGGAGAAATACACACAGCCTGTATTCAGAAACTTTGTCCATCATATTTAAAAAATGTAGCTACGGAATAATATTTATATTTTTCAGAAATAAACTGTGTTTTTTTTTCATAATATGATACCAGTTAAATGTTATGTTACATGTAGCCTTTATTACAATATTTTCTGAGCTTGTCAGCCCTCCACAGATAGATGTTTTATGCTATGGGATAAGAAAAAAAAAACCTTTATAGAGCTTGAAAATCTTGAAATGTGTCCTTTAAAGTCGAGCACCCAGATGATCAGCGATCTACTTAATAGAGCTGTCACCGAGAGAGAATAAATCCAAACACGCCGTGGGCAGGGCGGTTTAAAGGTGTCCCAGAGGGTGAGGTGTTTTATGGGGTGTGTGGTCTGGTGGAGAGGTGAGATTGAACATCGTGTCCACAGCCAGACTTGAGGTCCTCGTATCTGGCTGTCAGCTGCTCACAAATCTGCTGCAGCCAGAGGAGGAATCTGACATTAATGTGCTCTAACAATTTCATAGGTAACAGTGTATAGTCAGGGGTACAAGCTGCTGAAGCATTGGGCTTTCTCTAACAAGGTCTCTGCTGAATCTGATATATATATATATATATATATATATATATATATATATATACTGTATATATGACCTTGAGATTCAGAAAATAGTAACGCAAATCATTTACACATTTTTTACACATGCAGTCTATTAAATTTGTTTTTTGGTTAGAAATATTTAAGTTCATAGAAGACATTTTCAAAAAAGAACATATTGATTGAGAAAATAATCATTTTGCTTTGACTTTTTAATATTATTTCCACCAGCAGTTGTTTGTGTGTGAGTGTGAGTGTGTGCTTCTCAAATCATATTGACAACATATTTTATTGACTGTTTTATTTTATTTTGTATTTATTTTATTTCCATTTATTTATTATGAATAAATAATATTCATAATAAATGAATTATGAATAAATAATTCATAATTAATATAATATGTATTTATTATATAAATATAATAAATACATATTATTTATTTATTTGATATATATATATATATTATTATTATAGTGTTATACCGTTATTGACCGCTGACTCCTGACTCCGGCCGCTAGGGGGCGGTAGTGATCATCAAGAGACGCTCAGAAGGCGACTCAGCGTCGGAGAGGAAGAGAGACAGGCGAGGAAACAACCTGGATGACGTATCAAGAGAGAACAAACAAAACAGAGCCAGCCTAGTTTGACGTGTGATTTAAGGGTTTATTTTGACTAAATCAGAGTTGGTGATTGTCGGAACAATGGAAAGACTAACCAAGACGGCTGTGGTAAGTTTTATTATGTTTCTGTCGAGTTTGAGTAACTTACAAAAGGCTCTCAAAGCAAAGAATATGCAACTCAGCTGTACACTCACTGGCCACTTTATTAGGTACACCTGTGCAATCTATTGCAATTCAATGCAACAGCTCTGCCATCAATTTATACCTTTTGTTGACATGGTCAGAAATCTGTTTATTATTGAGGTTGTAGTTTGCAGTGGAGTTGTACTGGACTACATTGTATTAAGAGGTGTTATTAATTAATGAGGGGTGCCCCTATCTTATTAGATTAGACAACTAACTAATCGTCAGTCGGTTTGGTCTTAGTCGACTGAGATTTTTTTAGTCGATTAGTCGTTTTTTGTGCTTTTTTCATGCAGAAATGACTTATTTCCAAGAAACTTATGAGCACATCTCTGGCAAACACCAGATTTTCAGTGTGTGATAATTTGTGGAGAAACTCAGTCTTACTGATCTCTCGATTAAATGAATCGATTAGTTGAAAAATAATTTCTTTGGGCGAGGACAGCCCTATATGAGGGGGGCAGAATATTGGAAAAACCTCTCAACATAATGCAGTCCAACACCACCACTATCTATGACCTCAGTGCTAAATATGTGATTGAATTAACACCTCTATGACAGTGAAAAAAACTAAACATTATAGGTATCATAAAAGTTAACTTTATGGCAGGATTGTAGCCTACTAGATTGTACAGGTGTACCTAATAAAGTGGCCACTGAGTGTATATCCTACTACTTTACTTACTGTGTACTTCTACTTCAGAGGAAAACATTGTAGTACTACAGTCACCTGACTGAGATGTACTGCAGATTCAGATTTGACTCACAATATATAAACATTAAAATATGATGCGTTATTATTCCTTAAACTGTCCAGCATTATATTAGAATTGAAAGCTCCACCCTCAATAGGTGTTAAGTAAATTTAAGTACAATGTGCTTATAATACCTCTTTCACTCTTCACTTGAAGTAAACATTTGAATGCAAGACTTTAACTGTGCAGTAATAATTATTATTAACTAAATTGATTGATTGATTGATTGATTGTTTGTTTGGTTGATTGCTTGATAAACAAAGTATCGGACAAATTGTAACCTGCTGATGGCGCTAGATGAAAAGTAAGTAAGTAAGTAAGACTTTATTTATATAGCACATTTCATACAGGAGTTGCAGTTCAAAGTGCTTTACATAAAATAAATAAAAAAACAAGCAGCAAGAGCAGTGCATGGAGTCAACAAAATCATGATAAAAATAATAAAACATTTTAGAACAGTAGAAATAGTAAAATATAAATAGTGCAGGATAAAATTCGTAGTGCAAGTTACAGAGAAAATGCGCTGGTAAAAAGATAGGTTTTAAGATGTCTTTTGAAAATGTCTAGCGTGTTTGCTTCCCTAATATTTATGGGTAGTGCGTTCCATAATTTTGGGGCATAGTTGACAAAGGCCGCATCACCAATCTTCTTACGACTGCTAAAAGTTAGTTGATCACCAAAATCTTTTGGATGTATCCTCTGATTGCCATGAATTTCTGCATAAAAGTTCGGGGCAATCCATCCAATAGCTGTTGAGATATTTCAGTCTGGACCAAAGGCGTAGATGGACCAACCCACAATGAAATTAATATACATTTAACGAGAATAAAATTCAAGAAAAACATTGCACTACTATTGTCAAGGTCACATTATTTTGATTCATTTTCTGCAGCTTGTTGATGAATAACATGTCATCCTGCGGTGCTGATGAGTTTGTCTTTTATTAGCCGAGGCGTGATGGACAGATGGGGCTGCAGCAGCGTCTGGAGCCCGTTCGAGGTAAAGCGAGAGCGCTGTGTCTGATTGGTGAATCACGAGGTATTTAGAGCCTTAAGTGTGACTGACAGTTTTGATTGCAGAGTAGTTAGGACGTGGAATGAGCAGAGAGATGGAGATTATGTGAGACGAGGAGAAGAAGAAAAAACTGTCAGGGTTGACAGATGAAAATGACATCCAGAGTCCTGCGTTCTTCACAACGCTCTCGGACTGTAATTCCACAAAATGGATACTCAGTTCAGGTTAATCAGCAAAGAAATGAACAACAGTGATAGGGGTGTAAATCTACATGCACAAACAAAACATAATATAATAGCACCAAGGCCACAGATATTGTTTGACTCAATATGGTTGGTACCAATGGATTCTTAGGTTTTCTAGTTTCATATGATGCCAGTATCTTCATCGGCTACATTGATTAATCAGTCTACCTCTAGTTTAAACCTTGAGATGTAGACTTCCTTATTTTCTCAGTTTCTGTTTGTGATTTAAGACTGTATCAGGAAGGCCACGCACATTTTTAAAACTGATTTTCTGTCATTTCTATTTTTTCCCCCTCATTCGTCCTTCACATTTCAGCCAATCTTCACCAGTTTGTAGATTAAATATTTTGATGATCCTGGGGAAAAGGTTTTTTTGACATGCCATACAGTTTCCCTATAATTGGCTGCCAACTTCCCGTAGTCTATTTGACATAAACTGCCATAAATCTTGAACAAATTTAGACAACATCTGCACACATTTACTCTGAGCTGTCGTTCAAAATTTGGCACAATTCATCTTGTACAAGGCCCTGATATTCTCTGTGTCTAATTTGATGCAGATTAAAAACTTGCAAACACTTTCTATCATCAGAGTTATGTGGCCTTTGTGGACATATGTGTTGTCTGATTGCTTTCTATTTGTTTTGAACGCCTTATTTAACAGTAAATCGCACTTTTATTGCACCGTTCTGGACAGTTGCTTCATGGGGACGAGCATCAGAGGCTTCACAGGCTCCATTACCTCTTCATTAAACCAGCTATGAGGAAGCTGGTTTAATGTTCATGTTGTTGCGAGATTGCTGAGGGAAATTCCTCTGTTATTAAAAACTGCCAGAGTTGAACGTCTAATTACACCCTCAATTTGCTTGCATGACGCAGTCTAAAGAGTGATGTGTCCCTCTCAGAGGCAGCCTATAGCCTTGATTTCTGCAGCGTTTGCTACAAGTATGGCTTCATACATGTTTCATGAGATCTGCCTGTTTCTTTTATGTTTCACTGAGGTCGGATAAAGAAACTGGAAGTCCGTTGGCATTTCCCAGAGCTGTGTTGCCCTTTAAAATGGTAGGATGATGATGGGATGGTGTCCAGTTGCCAGACAGAGAGAGCCGGCGGTGAAGCTGATGGGGAGATAACGAGGTCTTTCCAGGAGTCTCTGCAGGATGTGGATGTGCTGGAGTTATAGGGCTTAATAACACTCCTAATCAGGTGCTAGTTATGGAGCAGCAGGAGAGCTAACAGCAGGGGATTTGGACAGAAATGAGAACGCTGAATGGCATGAGGAGAGGAAGAGGAGTGATTGGCAGCTCCGGGTTTGACATCCCCGGTGTGTTGTTGAACAGAGTGTCTGTGTGTATGAAAAGACAAGAGATTTATTCAGCGAGTGTGTTTCAGACCAGCTGAGTGGGAGTATCACTGATGCGAGCAGAAGCAGCCGCCGATGCCGTGTTATTTTCCTCTCTGCTAAAAGAAAATGTTCTCAATCTGCCGTTGTATTATCCTATTGTATTATGTATCCCTGAGGGAGCGTCACTAAATAGCTTGCCCGCTGCACAAGGGATCAGTGACAAATCCCCCAGCAGGGGAAAGTGATAATCTTGAGGAGCATAAGCTCGTCCCAGAGGAGAACAAAATGCTCTGTTTTTCCTGCTGCCTCTTAAGTCTTATGGGAAGCTCCACAATAACACTAACTAACTTATTACCTCCGCTAAGGAGTTCATGGATTACGGAAAAATTACTGGCCCGATTTTCCTGAAAATTGGTGGAAGAGTGTAGCATGGGCCAAGGAAGAGCTCATTCAATTTTGGAGTAGATCCAAAAACATTGCAAGTTAGTTTTTTTTGGTCTGTGCTCTCCGAGGGCCCTTCTTCAGAGTTGTGGATATCAGTTTGTTGGATTCTATTGTCTCAGTTGTTGTAGAATGGTTCATATTTATCCTCATCTAAACACATCCTCTAGTTTAAATCATCGTTTATTGATACACACGTACTGTATCTGTTTTATTAGGACGTTAAATGCAAGTTGATGCCTGTCTGTATGTGTAGCGGTATCAATACACTATCTGCTCTTTTGAGCTTTTAGCAGGGACGCATCAATCCAATATTATATAATAATAATTCAAATACTGATTTTTTTTTCTCATTGTAAAATTCACTGTTTCCGCTATTAGAATTCCTATAGCTGCAAAATATCAAGACGTCTTGTATAAAATGGGTTTCAGATGCTTTTTTCTGTACACATCAGGCTCCTTATAATCGGCAAAAGTTCAGCACCTCTGTTAGTAGAGACTGTCATGTCAAGCACAGCACTCAAGTCCTCCACGCTTCATTAAGATTTGATTATCCCGTCTCCCCATGATTAATGTAATTAGTGTAACCAGGATGGTGGAGTAGAGAGGCTGATTGCAGCCCTGCCCTGCTGCCCTGGCCTACACCACTTAGACACCTACAGTTATGAGGAGTCGCCACCTTCTCACCGACGACTCCTCATAACCTCAGACGACCGGAAACTTCCGCAAAAGTTTCCCAACAGAGCTAAAAACAAGACTAAGCTTTGAGGCTCGCCCTGCTGTGATGGGATGTGACAGGCTGAATGCGAGGGGCGAGACCCCCGAACCAACCGTACGCCAAATCGACTGGCGAATGACTTAGTTGCTTCTCGATCCCTCGGGCCTTTTCAATCTGAGCTCACAGTTCACGGTTGAGATGTTTTGAACATCGCAGCCAGTTCCAACGACAGATTAAGCGCTGCTGCTGTCGTTGTCATTGTCTCTCTGCAGCGGGTCACTTCGCTATGAATTATATATGCAAACACAACTGCTTGTTTGTGAATAAATCATTACACTTTTAGACATGAATGAAAGCCTCTGAGTGCGTCGAATCTCTGTCGTGGTGCCGATTCTCATCATTTCAGTCACGTTTCAGTCTCACAAAGTAAATATCCTCATTTAATCCGCAGATAGCAGCTGTAACTACTCTGATTCTCTGTGGCTCAAGAATGCAAATGAGCCTGAAGCTTTTCTGGAATCACATACAGTAAAAATATGAACACAAAACTGCAGCGCAAACATCCAACTGGCAACATCCTGTCCAACCTCTCCTCATCGTCCTCCTGTCTGTTTACTCGGACCAGAGCGAGCTTCTCTCTCCCCGGCTTCATAATTACGAGATGAAGCAAGTTGAATCCCGCTTAATTGGGACCTGAGGGCAAAGAGAGAGAAATAAATTCACACAATTAATCTCAGCCCGAGGGCGACGAGAGGGTGCCATGTTTTACCAAAGAAAAAGAGGAGTTATGGTGTATTAACAACAAGGCATCATGTTTGTATGAACATGTTTACTCTGCAGGGAAAGAAAACACAGAGTACCCCATGTGTTAAGTAATTATACTACAAGAGCTCACTACTGAGAAGATCTTCCTTGCTACTAATGATCTAAGCATATTAATTCACCAGCATGTCTGTGGGCTAGTCGCGGCTATTTCTATGTTGGCAGGGAAAAAGTACTTTGCAAAACTCCCTCGTTTACAATTCGGAAGCTGAGATGCTCTGATGGGTGTTTCCACGATGGAAGCTTTTAGTCTGTCACCACCCAGGCCGTTTGTAAATATACCTACGAAAAGTAATGCACAGTAATTCGTATATATATATATCCCACAAAATCAGTTTATATGTAATCCAGATAATTGTTAACCAGGAAGTATATAGAGTGACAAATGCCACGTAGGGAGGAGGTCGGGGTGGAAGTGCAGGTCAAAAAACACCAGACTTTTGCCAAGGAGACCGGTGCTCGTATCCCGTGTGAAACCAGAAGTCAACGTTGTTTTTCTTTGTCACATAACTTCCGCACTTAACATCTTTTCCTAGACCTCACTAAGTAGTTTTTGTCACGTAACTTTAGCAAGAAGGGCCATAACTATCTACTAAGGGTAAAACATGAATTGACACTTGAGAATTCTCTTTTCTTTTTGTAAACAAATGAATGACCAGCAGGTAGCAGTTACATCAAGCCTCTGTTTGATCCATTAGACTTTGCAGCTGATGTCCTCTGTAGCACGCTCTAACTGTCGTTAATACGTCTCTTCCTCTGCCGCTCGCTTTCACATGTTTCCCAGAGGAGGGGCAGGCTATATAGATTTCCCATCGGGGGTTTATCTTCTTGATCACTGGGCCGGGATGGAGAAGACAGCCGGTTGATTTATCCTCCTCCTCCTGAGTTAGGCAGCAGGACAAGGACACGGTGACCCATTTGAAACTATCTGCCTCGGATAAGCCCGTGTGTGCCCCTGCATGTGCATTTGAGTGATGTTCGTTTCAACGTGTGTGAGTGTTTTGAGTTAATGAGTGATGCTGGTGTCTGCTGGTGTCGAGGAGACTGACGCTCAGCCCTAGGTCTTCATCATATATCAGATTCTGTTATGACACCTGACTGTCGTTGTTGGAGGGTGAATGATGCTCAGATGCTCCTTGATTTATAGGAAAGACACTTCTGTGAAGGTTGAACCACACAGGCCAATTTTAAACTCTGAAAGACGTCTATGAACTCTCAGTACGATGACAGTAAGAGGACATAACTTTAAGAAAGCTACTTTAGCATTTTAGCAGATATTAGGAGTGATGTTGAGAGTAAAATGGCAGATTTGTCACTCTTTGGTCTATTCTGAGTTCAATGTCACTGTTGGTTTCTGGTATGTTCCTCATGTTCCACTGTCATATACCACCTCTCACTGGCATATGTTGACAGATGTCTTTGCTTATTGTGATACGCTGATGCTTTGTGCAGATCCCATGTTGATTTTTAGCTTATGGAACAAGAAAACTTCCACTTTATACCTCTCCCCAGCAGCTTAAGTCGATTGACTGACATAAAAACAGTAGATTTTGTTTTTAATTTGTATTTGTTTTAGGGCTGCAACTAACGATTATTTTCATTGTCGATTGATATGTTAATTATTATCTTGATTAATCGATTAGTTGTTTGGTCTATAAAATGTCAGAAAATGGTGAACAATGTCGATCAGTGTTTCCCAAAGCCCAAGATGACGTCCACTGATTTCTCATTTTGTCCACAACTCAAAGATATTCCGTTTACTGTCATAGAGGAGTAAAGAAACCAGAAAATAAAAATTTAAGAAGCTGTAATCAGAGAATTTTGACATTTTTTTTTCTTAAAAAATTACCCAAACCGATTAATTGATTATCAAAAGTTGGCAATTCATTTAATAGTTGATTAATGATTGCAGCTCTAATTTGTTTGCACATTTGTACAAAAATACAATTACTATAAAAGATAGAATATGTGCACAAAGACATTAACATATATACAAACACTTTTACCTACATATAATCAGATATACTGTGCATAAATGTAAAAGTAAACAAAGATGATGAATGATGGAAAATGTGCAAATTTGTTTTACATAAAACACAACGAAGATGAAGTTCAGACTGTCTAGTAGAATAGGGATGAATGAATTAATGGTTTGGAAAAAAATATGAAAATATACATAAAAAGGTGGCAGTTTGTGGTCTGTAAAAGTCTGTAGTTTGTTGATACTAAAGACAGTAAAACTTTGCACTATATATGGATCTTGCCTACTTCCAGAACAGTGTATTCAGCACATATATATTATATTCTGTCTGTACTTTCTCCGCTTCCTAAATATCCAATTTGTAGCCCACAAATCCCCTGTTCTGGTCATATCTGCAGGTCTAAAGTGCATCCACATTTCCTCCCCAAAGAGCCAAAACAAAACTCGGATCCATTAGATCTACTTCTCAGCAGGACATTTCATTTCCAACATCCCATCCTCTCATCAATCAATACGCTCATATCGGACGAGGAAGCTGTTTGATGACTACAGCCTTTTAGCATAATACATACATACTGACATCCAGAATATATTACTCTTCTGGACCGTCTGCGGCCTCAGAAGATTTAAGTGCTGCATTGGGTTGACTGATGGGAAACATGAGCTGGTATTGAGTAAGGGTGGGAAAGAAATCGATTCACCTATGTATCGCGATTTTTCTTTTACGATTTTGAAATTGATTATTTACTGCCAGAATTGATATATTTGCTTAATTTGAGTCTCTGTGGAGGTAGAAGGAAGTTACTGCTTTTATTGTTGTAATCAGAGTACCGTTACGTCATATCCATTCCATATCCGTCAACCAAAACAAACATTATATGTCCCTTATAAATTAAAAAGAAAATAGCACTAATTTTCTGAGGGAGATTTTTGGGTTGCTGGAAAAAAATTAATAAATAATGACTGATATATTTGACTTCAGGACATCTCTGACTATATACATGCTGAAAATCAAACATTTTTAAGGTATTCATTTAGATATTTTTCAAAATAAAAGTCTCCAGAAGTGTATGATTCAACTTTTTCCCATGGTCTAGTGTTAAAAAAGTTAACAAAAATCGCAATAAATCATAAAATCGAATCGCAATACATATAGAATCGGGAGATAGGTGTATCGTCCCAGCCCTAGCATTGAGTAATGAATGTCTACCTGATGTTTACCTGCTCTGAATGGGACAAACTGAGCTGAAATCTGTTCATGGATCAGAGTAACAAGGCGTCTCCTCCCGCTGGTTTCCCTCCGAGGTAGACGCCTAATTACACTGATCATCCATCGACGATTGTAACAGTGGTATTGAGCTGCAAATGAGGAGGTGCACCATGCTGTGTGGAAAACATGACTAACAATGTTAACGTTGGAAAACATATTGGCGGGGGGACTGAATCAAAGAAAGCTTAGTGAAAACTGGGGGCAGACGTAGAATACAAATGAGGTTTGAGCTTGAGAGGACATCAAAAGGCTCCAGAGCTCATGAAGCGCCACAGCAGAGGGTTGTTATTTGATAAACTTAGCAGTGGGAGTTAAGAAGTGTGAGCGCTGGGAGTGTTTGCATCCCAGTGGACTTACTTATGATTACACCGGAGGAACAATGCTCCTCGATGCACCCGGAGGAGGCTCTCGCAGGTCTGAGTGAAGTGTTTTCTCAGGTGTGTTTGTGGGTTAACAGTTGGCTGTGCAGTGCGTTTGTTTACAGTCGCCGTTTTTCGAAGGTCACGGATCAGAAAACACGGACGGTGTGGAGAAAGGGGACGTGTGTTGTTTCAGTGATGTTCGGAGCCACCTCAGCCACCCATTAATGCTCTTCCATCCCTCCGAGCTTGCCGGTTGCCATGGAAACGCCTCTCCGTGCTGCTGCTGCCGCTACTGCTGGCAGCATCCTATCACTCCCTCACTCTCTGTGAGATCGCCAAGGTGAGCTGCTCGGGATCAGCGGGGTCCTTCAGGCTGCCGAACGGAGGGGACGCGATCTGGGAGCTGATGCAACCCCCCCAGTGAGGTTCAAGGTGTCTCCATGGCAACCTGCTTGGATTCAAGAGCAAGGTTCAAGCCTATTTGGCTGCTCCCCAAAGCCAACCGCTTGCTCCAGGTCACAAATCGCAGGTCAGGAGAGCATCCCCGGAGTGGTGAAGCATCACAGCTGCATGACAAGTGGAAAAGATGAGGGTTGTTCTTCTCACATCAGTCAGGCTGTTCTCATTCACTGTTTGAACTTATACCTACGAAAAGTAATGCACTGTAATTCTTACATAATAGGGCTGTCAAACGATTAAAATATTTAATCGTGATTAACTGCATAATTGTACATAGTTTATCACGATTAATCGAAAATTTTATCTGTTCAAAATGTACCTTAAAGGGAGATTTGTCAAGTATTTAATACTCTTATCAACATGGGAGTGGACAAATATGCTGCTTTATGCAAATGTATGTATATATTTATTATTGGAAATCAATTAACAACACAAAACAATGACAAATATTGTCCAGAAACCCTCACAGGTACTGCATTTAGCATAAAAAATAGCCGATTAACACAAGCTTGAACCGCTACTAAATGGCCCTCATGGTGAGTTTGTCAGCTGATGTTTCCAAGGTCAAGAATGCACATTCAGTCTCAACTTTTGAGCCAAAATAGATGAAGTATAAAGTTCAGAAAAAGTCCATGGTGTCTGTGTGTAATAAGGTCAAAAGCTACAGAATGGCTACTAAATGAATCTTGTTTTGTCGACACAATCCTGTGCTGACTGACCCTTTGGTGGAACAGTGTAGTTTAAGAGGTCTCCATGCCTCCATTGTTCTTACGAGCTTGCATTTCTCTATTGGTGCCAGGTGGATTTTCCCTCAGTAAGACACAGCCCTGTATTTTTTTCCTCCTCCCCTCACATCATCATCATCAGTGCTGCAGAAAGAGAGCGAGCTAGAGAAGAGGGAGGGGAAGGCTTGAAAGAAAAGAAAAAGAGGAGAACATGTACTGTGCCATCGCCAAAGATCAGAGACACATTAGAAGTTACTGAAACGGGAGTGGAGCAATCCCCTCGGCTCCACTTCAAAGGCAGCCGGTTTTGGAAGAGAAAATAAGGACAACCGTTAAAGATTCAGAACCGCCAAAAGTTGAGTTCAAGAATCACCAACATCTGAGGAGGCAAAGAGAAGATAGAGCACTTAAATGAAACAACGATTGATCAAACGTGCAACATTCATCGGATCAAATGTCGTAAATAAAACCTGACCATGTGGGCTTGCTACTCGCCCTCCAACTGTTGTTTTATTCCTCGCCTGTCAGCCGCTGAGCCGTGACAATATTGAGCCTAACAAACCTTATCGCAGTAAGGGGATTTTAGCTTTACTGACAGCGAGCATACAAGGCTTAACACATGTTTTTCTTCAGCCCGGGATGCAGCGTGGATCCTGTTTAGCACATTTACTCCTCAGGTTCTCCGATGGGAGCTGTTAATTAATGCCAGCACCTGTTCTGAATCACCTCCTGATAGGTATGTGAGTCCTCCTGTACTTCCAGAGAACAAAAGCTGCTTCAGATTACGGTCGTACGTATGGACATGTGGCGAGGCTTTACTCATCAGAAGATATAGGAGGGAGGAAACAAGAGAGGCCTTTTGTGTCACATTCACAGCCCTAAGGTGTTGGTGCAGTCCTGACACTCATCCATACAAATCCACATATCAGTCGGCGCGGGGACAGCAGGCAGCCCGTCACCATGGCGATGCAGCATCTCTCTCATCCAAACCAGCCGATTGGATACTCGGCGTGGGGGAGCGACCTCCCACTCCCGAACATGTTCCGCGCTCAGACGAAATCAGAGGAAGCTTTGATTAAAGCTCGTTTGAATACTCAGAAGAAGACTGTTCCAACTAGGACCGACTTCAAACGAGACAGGCGCCGAATCTGAGGCGACATCACTGTTTGGAAGCAACTTCTGAAGTCGTCTCCTGTGTACTGTAAAGCAGCAGGGGGGGTTCTCATGCAAGAGATGAGGCGTCTGAAGGAGGAAAACAATACCTCCGCCCAGGAGGATTTTCAGAATAACTTTTATGCAGATTATCACTAAAATAAGAAGGCTTTGTTCCTGCGGCACTGCCATGCCCAGGGGTTTTAAGCAGCGCCACTGGAGGTGTCTTAAAATAATCCTAATTTGCTAACACATCCTCACATCATCACCTAAAGAGGCTTTGAATAATTTCCATTACATTAACTTACATTATTTACCATTTTCTTCGAAGGAGTAGCACCGTTCACCGTCCCCTAAACAGTGATTGTTCATTCATAGCTTAGCAGCTGTAATGAGGCTCGGTAAGCCTGTAAATATTTAGATTACCACACATGTTTAAGTGGTTGGAAGATCTTTTTTTTAGCCTTTGTATGTATAAGGAGTGAATTAAACTGTATTTATCAGCTCGGGAGCGTATCTATTAAGGGTGGGGAAAAAATTTATACAGCATAGTATCGGGTTATTTTGCGTGGCAATATTTTATCGATACACAGACGTCAAGTATCGATCTTTTATTATACAAACTATTAACCTCTTAACACTGGCCCGTTCGCTATTAGCGGGCTCAGTCTTAAAGCTAACGTGAAGATACCGGTATCATATGAAACTAAAAAAACGCAGGAATCCATTGGTACAAACCATGTTATTATCTTGTCGGGAAGAACACTAAATAACGCTTCAAAGTTGCGCAAAATTTTGGCGAGGAAAAATGGCAATGGCCATTTTCAAAGGGGTCCCTTGACCTCTGACCTCAAGATATAATAATGATAATAATAAGTCATTAGAAAACTCTGAGATGAACAGAGTCAAAACTGTATCTTATTAGATAAAACAGATGTTGACAAATTGCATAATCTGCTTTTGTCTACTTTTATCTGAATCAAGGACCCATTGTTTCAAGAATAACTAAGAATTTGAGTGCTAAATCTGTCTTTGTTGTTATTGTAAACTGCATTATGTGATGTACAAAAATAGAGAGCTATACAGTCATAGCAACAGTAGCCTTACTAAGAGTGGTGGGGGCTAAATTCTACTATTACATTAGAGTTAAATAAAGGTGCGTTTATCCTTGAACCAAGGTCAGCGGTTTTTCCTTTGATAAATGATAAAGCACTAATAATATAATAACTCTTCTGTTTGGCCTGCGCTCAATACAGACCTGAGCCGCATCCCTCTCTGCTCAGAGATTATTAGATTGTAAATTTGATCTTCAATCAATTTTACGGCACTCTCTCCTCCGGGGACCATCCCCAAACTAGCTCGTCTTTGACACAGAGTTAAATTTTATTTAGCTTTTCAATAAATTGAATGAGGACATCCTAATGGCCGAGGTCGTCCCGGGGAGTAGAATAAAGAGTGGATTAGCCGGGTTTTGCCCCGACTTGACTTGAAAGTCAGTCTGCTTTATGTCTTTGAAGTGTGGTTGCTCTGTCTGCGTGCCATCCTCTGATCTGACGGAGGAGCGTGGTCTGTCTGGCGCTGCATTTTTAAACAGCCACTTTCATTCCCTTCATGTCTCAAATGAGGTGCATTGAGATTCCAATCTTGTAACCCGTGTTTCTGCTGAATCCCTCCAGTCTTCGCTTCAATCCACACCTGAAAATGACACATGAATGACACACGCATCGTGCATATCAATAACTTTCAGATTCATACCTAATGATTCTAATAATCTCATCTTGATCTTGCAGTCAACACCATGCAGCCACTCATGTTATTTTAAGCCTGAGCACCTCTCTCCTCTACCGTTTCCTTTCTTTCTCTCTCTTGTCTCTTCATCTTCAGTCTGTGCTTCATCTTCCTCACCTCTACTTCCCTTTCTCCTCTCAATATCATCCTCAGTGACAACAGAAACACGGTTGTTGTAGGAGGTGGAGAGTCTTTTGTTTTGAGTTTGCCTGTGTGCTGGCATGCATACAGAGTGGCCCAGAGTGACCCCCAGTCAGTGTCTAAATCACAGGGAATCGTTGAGGCAGAATAGAGCAGCTGAAAACAGTCGTTGCCACCATGTTTCCTGGCTGAGATTTCAGCACCACGGTGTACGGACAGCTCCTCGTGAAGATTACAGCGTTCGCAGGGGAAGTTTAGCTGAAGATATTCTTCAAGATATCCTGTTTTGTATCTTTGCAATGCTTGCAAGTATAGCCAGTGTTGTTGGGAGATTGGTATATTCAATATTAGGCCATGTATGAAATATTGATAGTGTTTTGTATTTTAGGCTTATGCAAATGCTGTGTGGGAATAAGAGCCGTAGCTACCACCGAGGACTCGGGACATTTAAGGATCCTATTTTATAAGGCTATTTTATATTTTATAAGACTTTTCCCAGTACTTCTAGACCCTCTGCATGTATAAATTCTTCTACCGAATAAGTAAATTATTACTGACTATTATCATTATATTATTATTATTATTACAGAATAGGTAAATTGTTCTGTATTTCCCTACCAGAACTGTATTCCTGGTGGTGTGGAGAGGGTTTTTAAGCAGTGTTTAGACCTTCATTTTGGGAAAACATATTACAAACAATAAATTGAACCATTAACAATTAATACAATGCAAAAAAGAAAAAAGTAATTGAATTTTTTTTAACTATGTGGTGTCTACAACCCATGTGAGAAATCAAAGACAAGATGTGAATTAGTCTCTGGGTATGAAAAATATTTTGAACACTTTATTTTACGGTGTCCTGTAATTTCCTATATAACAATAATAACAGTTGTAATAATATAATTTCCAAAGAAGTTCCCAGGAAAGGACTATATCATTTGTTGCTAATTATAGAGACATTGTCCTGAGACAATACACATGGTAAATATCCACTTATTTATAGTTTTTTAAAGTCTAATAAAAGTTAAGGTTGTTTCACACATAACACAAATATTACACAGAAAAAAAGCGTCATCATTTTTTTTTTTGCGGAGAAAGGTCGATTTTCTGAGGTTTTGCACCGCAAAGGCATCAACCAATCACGTTGAGTAGCGTCTACATGGAGGCTCTGAAGTCTGAACCAGGACGGCAAACTTTATAGCAGTATATACTCTATAAATATAGAAAAAGGAATGTTCCAAGGCACACGTATATTTTGTTAATTTAAATATAATCTAAGTGAGGAGAAACTGCTGTCTTAATCTATATTCAAAGGTTGTATGTTATTTCTTTTCTTTTTTTTAAACATGTGAGGCAGTCAAACAAGTGCAGCGACTTCAGAGCAGCCCATTAATCAGCCGTGCCAACGGTCGATAGCACAGACAAACCCTGTGAATCAGTGGACCTAATACAAGAGGTGTTAATGAGGATGGGGGGTATATGGCAGGATTTGTGTTGCAAATTATGCTCCCTTTCCTTTGCCTTATCTCTCAACACACACACCCATGCTCACTCAGTCCTCTGTGGAGCAGAAGGGATCAGGGCGGGGGGGTGGAAAGAGAGAGAGAGAGAGAGAGAGACACACATATTTTGTCCTCATACCTTCTTGCATCTGCCAGTTTCTGCCCCAATTAACTCCCATTAATATCATTTGCCACGGTCCACCTTGCACAGTGCATACAGTATGAGCTCTCCAACGCACGCCTGCACATACACTAACACCGCCTCAGTGACCGTGACGTTTAAAGGAACATGAATCGCACAAAGTAGACAGCTACAGATGGGCCTGTGAAATGCACCATGAGTGACTGTATGTGTGTTTGTGTGTGTGTGTGTGTGTGTGTGTGTAATAGCATGTGGCGATTGGACACAGAGGTCTAGATTATGACACCTCCTCCTCGTGATTGTCCCCGGTGTTGCTGCCAACAGCTGTCAGCTGGGAAGCCTTCAAGGAGAGAGGAAGTGTGTGTTTAGCATGTGTGTGCTTAAGAAAAGAGAAATCAAGGACATCCAAAATCATGAAGGGGATGTTTGAGAAACTTTTGAATGGCAAACTTATTCTGTGTGACCTCCATGTGGAAAGATAACTTCCCTTTTAGTTGTAGCTTTTTAGTCCATAAAATGTTGCTGAAAAATGTCCATTATTTTCCTGAGCCAAAGGTGATGTCTTCAAATTGGTTGTTTTGTCCTCCTTTTTGGCTACTTCCAAGGCAACGACCCCCACACACATGCACGAGCACCGCCGCATCGTAACTACTTCACATACACAGAGCGGAGAGAGGACCTCAACTCAACAACGCTACCTCATGACAAGTAACTGCGGCAATGCTACTTTTGGCTGAATTTTCTCTTGCATTCTCCAGTAAACGTGCGGTGGACACACGCTTTGAGTTCAGGCTGGTGCACGCCAAGGGTAGAGTACGAGCAGGGAGGCATCTGATTGGTTCTTTCCAAGCGGACCTCGAGGCAGTGATTGGTAGACGTTTTTACAGGATTACAGCAGCTACAGATGACGGCTCTTTCCCGGTCCTTTTTCAGAACTCATAATGGATCGCTGTCGGGGTGTGAAGACCATTTCAACCAATATAACAAATAGTGTATACTGGATAACATCGTCAACCCTGCCTTGAAAGAGCAACTTAAGCCCCCCCAAAATCTTGTTTTTGCTTACTCCAGTGATGTAGAAGTGTACTCCAGGGTGTGTCAGTAATCTGACATCACTGTGATCCTTCGTGAATTTTCAATA
Organism: Sebastes umbrosus; assembly: GCF_015220745.1. Taxonomy (NCBI): domain Eukaryota; kingdom Metazoa; phylum Chordata; class Actinopteri; order Perciformes; family Sebastidae; genus Sebastes; species Sebastes umbrosus. The sequence goes on from NC_051291.1 coordinate 9,974,298, forward strand.
CAAAGTAGTGCAAAACTAACATCGCTAATTAAAGTCACGTTCGATCGCGAGAGATTTAGCAAGATTTCCATTTTTTTAGTGGGGGACTCTTGTTGTTCATAAATGGAGTCAGTTAGTGTGTGGTGTGCTGTTTTGGCAAAATCATTACTCTCCACACACTATAGGAACAAAACTGTTAAATTTAACATAACATGTCGTTACGTGTGGGGTCTCACGTTTTCAACATCTGTTAAGATTTGAAAAATCTACAAGTGTTGGCCAGCCTTTACCCTCTAATCCAGCTTTACTTCAGTTGATTTCAGTAGAGAAACAACAGTCCAAACCAAACCAGTTCATTATTGTCGAGGAATCAAGAATGCTTCATCTCTTCAATGCTGACTTGACCAAAGAGAAAAAACATGCCTGAAGTCTCTCTAGTAACGAGAGAGAGATAAAAGAGTGAGATGTAGCGTGGCTCAGTAATTGACCTCCTCTTCCCTCTGCGATGAAGAGTCGCTCTCAGGAGTCCAGTGTGAACTCCAGCTCATTACCACCCACCTCCTGCAGAACTGGAATACTACCATGCTGAATGAGGCCTTCGGTTAAGAAGCTTGTTTTGAACATTTCTGAACAACTTGTGAGCTCCATTTTTCAGTCGATCTAAATCATTTAAGGCGTTGAACCCGGATCACTCGTCTGTTTTATGAGTCCGAGTGTTATCCTGAGCTTTTAGGTTCGAAAAACATCAGTCATTTTAAAGTGTCGAAAAGAGCTGACATGATTCCTCATCTGAGGGCTTCATAGTGTCTTTCATTATTTATGGCAGGGATTGTGTGCAGGCTTCTGTGGCTGCAGGGATGTTGAGATGAGGAGAATGTATTTATCAGGAGATGAAGAGGCTGACCCCGTTGGCTTACCCCTGTTGTTACTGCACGTTACACCGCAGCTGCATCCATTTGTAGCTACACGGCGTTTCTGTGCAAAGCCTGAAAACAAAACAATTTTGCCAAAGATAAAAGATTGCCCTCGGCCTACTTTAGAGACATTTGGATGCAGATTTGGGGATGGAGACGATTTCTGTTTGAGCTTTTTCAGCTTTACTGATAACAGCAGGAAAAACATTACATGTCTGCTGAAGCTAAAAGATTAAATTCAGTACATTTTGGAAAAAAAGTATTTTTTCAGGAAGCCGTTTAGGTATTGAAGATGAAAGGATTATGATGAGATCAGTCAGTGAGAAGAATAATTACATTTGTTTTGTGCTTTTTATGCAAAAGCATGCAAAGAGTGAGGACTGCTTATTTAGCTCCAGGTACACTTTTGCTTTTGTGGCATCAAACCTGCAGCTACTGGATGCTGAAGCGTGAACCACCTCAGCACAGAAATGGACATTTTAAGGCATTCAGACGAGACTCAGAAAGACAAACCCGGAGTCTTTTTGATCTTCTGTGTTCCTCTTCGACTGCGGGAGGTTTAAGATTTTTCCGTTGAGACAGCGTTCAGTTCAACTCATTCTATTAATATTACAGCTGAGAAAGCCTGCAGGAACAGGTTGTTTACACAGGAGAGAGCTGTGTGCACTGTACTAAATCCTCTAATACGAAATTCAAGGAAATGAACGCTAATATACCGTGGAAGACATGGTGAAAGTTTAGTGTTTTGTAAAAATGAAAAACCATTTCCTGAAGATCAGAAGAGTCAGAAATTAAAATGAAGACACCCTTGCGTGACAGATTTTAAGGAGCCCCATTTACACTTTAAAAGGCACGAATAAACCTGTGGATTTATAGGTTTGTTAGAGCTTCACAAAACAAGATAGCAGTCACTCCAGCCTTGTTGACAGCTTTTCACTGTCATTAGAGAAATGTCAAATGTGCATCCTCAGTTGGTTTCTTCAAACTGTGTGCAGATTTGTACTCAAAATCTTGTCATGATCATATGTTGATCATGACAAGACTATTTGATTACTATAAGCAAATTATTTAAACAGTATTTGTATAGGAAAGATTCTGTCCCAAGCTTTTTGATCCATATAAGCGGTTGATCTCTGTAACCGTGATCACTATAAGCGGCTTCCACTGTAGGAGGATATATGGAGCTCAGGAAGAACAACTGTTGTTACAACAAACAAACTAAGCATCCTGGAAACGTACCAATATCTCAAAAAAGATGACCAGCCTCATCCTTGTTGACAATTTTCACTGTCAATACAGAAAAACACCAAATGTTTCCTTGTGAATTTCACATATTACATTCTCGGTTGCTTTCTTTCAAGCTTTGTTTTGGTGGCCAAGTGTTTGGCATGGTGAGCAAATTTGGACTCAAAAGGCGTACAAACTGTGTCAAAAACATGAGGGAAAGTTGGTTAATACAGTGATAAATAAATAATAAATCACATGTCTGTTGATCTCTCCCATATGCACCAAACAGGGAACGCGTTATCTCATAAAAATAACATGAAGAAATGTATTGAAATGTATGAGCAACCCACTGCTGCTTTAAACAGTTTTTTTTTCCGCTCTGCTCTGAGAACATTGATCTCCAACTCAGGAAGGCTGCAGGAAAAGTCAATAGACTCAGTGCCTCCTGGGAAATGTAGGCGAAGGATATGGATTAGAGTGCTTTTTACATCAATACTGGTTGTTATTATTACAGTAGCCTGTTGCTGCTTTTATTGGTACAACAGTGAGAGGGATGACTTGTTGTGTTTAACTCATGACTAACAGAAAAGCAGACACAGCCCAGACACCCAGGAGGCCTCTGCTCCTCCTCCGCCTCTATCATAGACAGTATATATAAAGGTCTCCATCTCCTCTCATTATGGCGGCCACAAAGAGCGAGAGAGGGGAGGAGGTGAGATAAGAAAGGGGGGAGCGGAGGGAAGGAGGGACTCGAGTCCATGACATTTCCGGAGATTATCCGTTTGCTTAATCTGCTGCCGGCTCACTTTAGTGTGCTTGAGTTTCCATACTTGTGAGGCCCCTGAATGCAGCAATAAAATGTAAATAAGTACTGTACTTTAGTACAAATTCGAGATACTTGTACTTCACTTGAGTCTTTTCTTTTGATGTCACTTTCTAGTTCTACTCTACTACATTTCAGAGGGAAATATTGTACTTTTTTACTCCACTACTTTTATTTGACAGTTTAAATTATTTTGCAAAATATGTGAAAAACTTATAAAATATTATGTTTTTTTATAAATTAAACTAGCCAACAGTATATAAAAGTACAGCTGAAATGATTAGTCAATTGACAGAAAATCTTAATTTTCATGGTTCCAGCTTCTCAAATTTGAAAATTTGCAGCTTTTCTATTTAATTATTTTAGTATATGTAATTATCTTTTAATAACTTTGAGGTTTGGATTATTGGTTGGACAAAGTGTCACTTTGGGTCACGGTATTTCTCATTATTTTACAAACCAAACAATTAATGGGGAAAATAATTAGCAGATTAATCCATAATGAAAGTAATCAGTAGTTACAGTCCTATACATATTAGCAACAGTAAAATCCTGCTTTTAAACATCCTCACTCTCATTATCTAAAACTCACATTTGCCTTCACAAACACAGAAATTAAAACTTCGGACATTCAGACTTGGCTTTTGGCAGCATTGTCAACAACTAAATACTCAGTAAATCATTTGATTGCCTGGGCCGACTGTGTGTGTATAAATGTGACAACGGCTCCTTACTGCCAGCAGAAGTGTTGTTAGATGACTCTGCTCTCTAACAGCTCAGTCTGTCATTGTCAGCCATGCAGCAGACGGCTAATGAAGGCAGCGCGACTCACCACATGGTGCTGTGACATCTTGTAACATATTCTCATATTATCCTCACCTCTTGGTCCCATTTCTGCATTGCTGTCACCTCCTTTCCTTCTCCTGCCTTATTTCTTTTATTTCTTCTTTCTTTATTCTCTAATAAAAATAAAGAATATATATTTTTTTTTGTAAAATAATATTTTTGATCCTGTTTCTCCTCAGAGATTACCTGCTTGTAGCTCAACATTTATATCCTCTGCTAACATATCCTGTTTCAAATGTTTTTTATTGTGAAGCATCATTTTTCCAAGTTAGCAAAACATAGTATTGCTATACTTCTTTTCCATATAAACATATAAATAAACATAATGTCAAAAGACACAAGAACACTCTTAAAATAAATGCAAATAAATAATAATTAAAAAAAAAAAAAAATAAATACAGAATAAAATTAAATATATAAAATAAATAAATAATGAAAACAATAATTATAATAATATAAATCAAACATAAAATTAGAAAATTAATTATTAAAAAAGAAAATATGAATAACTACTGAATAATAAAATTATATATTAAAAAGAATAACTAATAAAAACAAATTATAATACATATCATGCATACAATTAAAGAAAATAAGTAGTTAAAAATAAATATAAATAAATACTGAATAATTAAATATATATATATACATATATATATTTTATTGATAAAAAAATAAATAATAAAAACAAGAATTATAATGTTACATAATAATACATTTAAAAGAATAAATGAAAAACAGTAATAATAATCATAAAAACAATAATAATGAAAAATAATACTATTACTGGTTGTATAACTTCTCTGCTAATCTGTCCTCTGTGAATTTGCATTTTATTTACTATACTTATATCTTCAAGTGTAAATAAGAACCCTATAACAACTCTGAGCACACTGTTTTTGTACAGTACTTTTGAGTATTGTACACTTCAATTCCCTTGGTAGCCAATTAAGCCCTTGAACACTAACCCGTCTTTCTCTCCTCCTGATCCAGGTACATGTCTGATTCTGGGCTGCATGATCTACCCGGACGGCTGGGACAGCGACGAGGTGAAGCGGATGTGTGGCGAGCAGACGGACAAGTACACGCTGGGGGCCTGCTCGGTGCGCTGGGCCTACATCCTGGCCATCATGGGCATCATGGACGCGCTCATCCTCTCCTTCCTGGCCTTCGTTCTGGGAAACCGTCAGGACAGTCTGATGTCTGAGGAGCTGCTGGGAGACAGTAAGATGATAATACCTTCATGGCTCATAGTGGGTAGACACAAACAGGGCAGTGAGACAAATTCAGAACACATTTATATCTGCTTTACTCTAACTTTAAAATAACTAATTGATTATTTAAATTGCTGTTGTTTCATTTTCTTTTGATTGACTACTCCAGTGGTTCCCTTCCTGGGAGTTCAGGACTCATCAAGGGATCACTGGATCAATTTGAAGGGCCAAGACTGGAAATGATATGTATTTTTGTGATTTTTTTTTTTTTTTTTTAAATGGATCGTTTTACTGCTTCAGGCCTCAAGTCCTTTAAAAGTCACTACTCATTCTTCACCAGATTTTTGACCACACCGAAAGTACCTGTTGTACTTTTCCAAACCCATTTCATGGTAATTCATGGAGCACTTTAACAGAGCCAGTTTGGTATACAACGACAAAATAAAAGCTGTAGTGCGATTACACCTGAAATGAGATTCAGGCTATTTTCAAAACAAAACAAAGCCACTAAACTTATTAAAAAATTGATTTGGACACTGGCCTGGATGTCTGCTCTGTGTCTGAATTTTATTCCACTTTTGGCTCGAGGAGCATATAATAAATCTTTAAAGTCATGAGGCTCAAGTCCGAGCAAAGTCAAAGTGAGCTATAAGTCTTTTTTTGTGTGAATACTGCTGTCAAAGTTAATGACATAATAATGCGCAAATTTGTTTTAACGCCACTAATTTCTTTAACATAGTAACGCTAGAATGAAGATACTGATATCATATGAAACTAGAAAACCTAAGGAATCCATTGGTACTAACTACGTCATACTAGATTGTCGTGAAGGAGGCTTTGTGTTGTTAATTGATCTCCAATAATACATATGTACATACATTTGCATAAAGCAGCATATTTGCCTACTCCCGTGTTGATAAGAGTATTAAATACTTGACAAATCTATCTTTAAGGTACATTTTGAACAGATACAAAATGTGCTATTAATTTGCGATTAAGCACGATTAAATAATCGATTGACAGCCCTAGTGAATACATTAAATTTGTGACTCGCATCCACACCTCTGCTATGTTTTTGTAGTTAATTGGCCTTTCCATTAAAGCTCAGTACAATAATGAGACAGCACACATCAAAGACGCCATCTGATTCCTGCTGCCGTACCTCACATCCCACCAGCAGCTTGAAATGAAAAATGTCCTTGCATAATTTCCCCCCGCTCAGGTTATTAATTTTCATACATTAGATGAATGTTATAACCCACCTGCTTGCTTACTGTTACCAGTGAGATTTTTTTTCTGTCTTGATTGGGGCGAGATGACAACTGCACTCGCACCCAGAGAGAATGATTTAAACAGTGAGGAAAGGAGGCAGGAAGAAGAGGAGAATACAGATGAAGAGGGACACGGAGATGAAAAGCAAGTGAGAGGAGAGAAAGATGGGTGACTGAGGGAAAGAATGCACCAATAGCAAGGGGTTAATTGAAGCCTGGGGATGCTGGACAGAGTCATGAATTACTAATGGCTGTTTACACAGCTTGCTGCCAGCCTGTCTAAATGAATCACAGCCACCCTATCAGCCGGGACGCAGTCGCCTGTTAGCTCTTATAAGCAAAAAGACTGGGAGGAAGAAGCCATTATCAACCGAGAGACCGGGGAGGGAAGGACAAGACAGAGAGGGATAATGAGGATGAGAGAGGAAGAGAGGCGGATGTACATGAAATATGAGAATGAAAGTGAAAAGTGGGGGGATTCATCAAACAGCAGATGAAGTTTAAATGGGATGTTTTCTTATCATGTCACTCAGGAGGATGGATAGTGACACCTGTCCAGATACATCGGAGGGGTGTTTTTACCTCATGCATCCTTTAGAGGAGAAGAAGTTTTATGTGATGCTGCCACCTGCTGGTTAAAACATGTCAGCGTTATTGTATTCTCTCCGTACTGAACTGGTTTCTCTCTCTTTTCTCCCCACAGAGAGCGGGAATAACGCCATATAATATCTGGTAATGGTAAAGCAGTCACAAACACACACACACACACACACACAGGTAAGGATCATATTTTAATATAATATTGTTCATAGCAACAGTGAGAAACTGGTAACATCAATCTTATGCTACCGTCATTAATGAAAACCATACAAAGCAAATAAGTTTAAATCCATTCTCCACTATTCTAAGCAACATTAATTCCTGCAGATTCTACATTATTGTTTCTTCTTGCCTGCAGGTCTTGCTGCCTAGACATGATGTTACTTCAGGATCCAGCTTCCCTCTCCTGGTCCAACCTGTGGCTGGGATGCAGAGCTGATGTGTGGGGAAAGAACAGATCTTAGAAGAGGAATGAGAGGAGGTCTGGAAGAGGCCACACAGCCTTGGTGGAGACCAGGATGCCGCTTGTCCTCTCTGAAAGCTCCCCCCTGTAAAATAGCCTTCTCATTCATCTCAAACTGCTTCTTTTTCGCAGGATGAATTCGCAAAAAGACTTTCTTAAAGTTGTTGGTATGTCACTGCATCATGTTACCCCCGAGCTGCTCAAAACTGAAATGCTGAAGTGTCCCGTGTGGATGTGAGGACGGCTGCCAGTGCACAGATTCAGCTGAAGGGAAAAAAAAATATATATTAAAAAGACTCTTCATGTGGTATTTCAGCTCTAGGACACACACCACGGAGCGACGGCTGCTCAAATCGAATTAAATCAAAACAAATTATCCAGACTTTGACCGACACAAATGAGGACTTAACAGACTTGAGGTCGAAGCTGTCAGATCTTCTTTCTTATCAAGTTAACAAACTCCCTGCAAAGGAGTCTGGCTTTGACACTGTTTGACCTTTGATTTAAAGGAGAGCACTGAAGAAAACGACAGGCTGGATTAACGAACAGAAACTACAGTACTGTTTTGTTATTATTAAATGTTTGATGTGATAGAATCAAAAGGTAGTAATTAGAGGTTTTGAAGGTACTAAATAGGAGGAAACACCAATTGTATGAAGTCTATAATCTGTGTACTATAGCTATATGTGGATTACGTCCCTGTACTTTGTCTTGACTTTGAAATATGCTCTTTGAAATGTCAAGCTATTGGTCCATTATTAGTGTGTACCATACAGTATCTTGTAATCTGACAGTATTGTGGAGTACTAACGGGGAGTAAGAAGCTAAACTGAACATGAATTGAGGCTGGATACGTTTTGACTCTTTGTTTTATCTTTTTGTTTCCTTTCATTCTTCAGTCTCCCAGTTAAAAGAGCTAGTTAAACACATGGGTGGTGAGTCTAACTTACATTTAAACAAAAGATCAACACTTTTAAAAGAGAAAGTTGGACATTTTGGGATATCGTATTAGCTTTCTAGCGGAGAGTTAGCATTGGCACAGATAAAAAGATTGGTACCACTCATATCTGTCCAGCCAGCAGCCAAAAACTGGAAACATACTGTAGCTATCATGGGTCAGTCCACTGTACAAAAGCCAAATTATGTGTAAAAACGTCAATTATATGTTTTAAGCAAGCTAACTGCTGTAAAAGTAACTTGCTGCTTTTACACTTCAGTTTTTGTATGGATTTAACAAACCTGACATAACCCATTCAATAGTGCGCTTTAGAGGTGCTGGTATGCGATTTTTGTCACCATTTGACAGAGACGGGCTAGTTGTTTACCCCTTTCTCCATTTGTGCTAATGTTAAAAGGTATAATATGCAAGATTTTCCGAACAAACAATGTGCTGTGCTGCATCAGTGCTGCGCCACAGCGGACAAACGCCCCTTCGGCTGCATTCATTCAAAATCTGGCAACGCTGCAGCTTCCCGCAGGGTTGTACAGAGTTGTGTGCAGTTGTGGTTGTGTTTATTTGTGCTTTAGAACGGAAATAATCAGAAAATAATGCTTTAATTCTCTTATTCAGTGCTTTGTTTTCACTAACGCCGCTCCCTCTCTTCATTCACTCTGTAGCTCGCTCAATCATCGCTGCCCTCTCTCCCTCCCTCGCTTGTTGAGGAGGAGGGCCAACATTGAATGCCATGTTTACAAACAACCAACAACTGTTACATATTATACCTTTAAGCTAACAGAGTACGACAAACATGAGAGTGGAATCAATCTTCTAAGCTAGCTAACTCTCCGCTTGAAAGCTAACAAGGGCTATTCCTTGAACACCTTTTTTTTAAACAAAGTACTTTCGAGTGTCACACAGCAACATTATATTTGTGAACCCGTCTCCTTTTATTACTATTTTTATTTCAGGTGTTACCAGGTCAAGCTGAAGGAGTCCTGAGCGTAAAATACAGACTATTACTCCAAAAGGACTCATTGCACTCTCCTGCGCCATCATCAAGTCACATTGCTGCGGCTACGGCTTTTCACTGCGTGGAGCAAACCACGTGATGTGTGAAGGTATTGTTTCTTTCTCCCAACTCATTCAGTCGAGACTATGACAAAATGTTGAACCCTTTTCTGTATGGGTCTGTTCAGATGAATAACTTCTAGTATGGAATCAAAGTGTGAGACTATAAAAATAAACAGATTTACTAAGGAATGTGTGCACTTGCTTCAGTTTAAAGGGTTAAAACAAATATTTATTAAAGTATATATCAAGGAAAATATGTCTAAAAACATGGTATATGATTGAGGGCCGCGCAGGAAAAGTGCACACATAAAACAAAATATTATCTTTTCCATCTCTCTTCCATAATAAACTGCCATGTTGTGCACCGAAATTGACCCGAGTTTGAAATGAAATATATTTAGAGGGCTGAAAGAAAGACTTCACATGGTGAGCAGTGGTTGTCCTTGTTATGAAACACAGTGAAGGGCAGGAGCAGCATCATAATCATCAAACACCCAGTGGATTGACCAATACTGGCCAAGATGGAAATATCAAATATTGGATATATACAAGGCCATCTGCTCATATGAATCCTAATCGTGGCCTACAGGGGGCTGTGCATGTGATTTTGTTCTAGTGACCCCATGTGGCTATAATGAGTTACATACCAGATAACAAAACTGATGGATTAAAAGAAGGAGACAACTTTGCTATTCTTGAAAATGTCAAGTTTAGACTGAGCGTGTTGCCAAAGAAAAGGTTACGTTGTCAACCAAAATCAAGAGATTCTCTCTTCTGGCCATTTTAGGACACCTCAGACCTCTGCGTTGACACTCAGTTATCATCATTTTAAGCTGCATAAATGCAGTATATATATATATTAATCATAATAAGCGTCTGTCAGGTGATGACTTGTAGTTGTTGCAATTTCAGTGGACAACTCGGCAGTTCAATGTGGATGAGATGGGAAAGATATTTTGTTTTATGTGTGCACTTTTCCTTTCTCAATCAGATGCTGGCTCCCTATATTGGCACTCAGTCCACTCAGAAACCCTGCTATAAAAAACATTAATAATATACAATATCATCAAAAATGGCATAAAAAGTCATAGTACAGTATGTCGAATATTTTCATGAAAAAAGTAATAGTATCGTATGTCGAATATTTTCATGAAAAAAGTGATAGTATAGTATTTCGAATATTTTCATGGAAAAAAACGTCATAGTATAGTATGTCGAATATTTTCGTGAAAAAAAACGTCATAGTATAGTGTGTTGAATATTTTCATGAAAAAAGTCATAGTATAGTATGTCGAATATTTTCATGAAAAAAAAGTCATAGTATAGTGTGTTGAATATTTTCATGAAAAAAGTCATAGTATAGCATGTCGAATATTTTCATGAAAAAAGTAATAGTATCGTATTTCGAATATTTTCATGGAAAAAAAAGTCATAGTATAGTGTGTCGAATATTTTCATGAAAAAAAGTCATAGTATAGTATGTCGAATATTTTCATGAAAAAAGTCATAGTATAGTATGTCGAATATTTTCATGGAAAAAAAGTCATAGTATAGTATGTCGAATATTTTCATGGAAAAAAGTAATAGTATCGTATTTCGAATATTTTCATGGAAAAAAAAGTCATAGTATAGTATGTCGAAAAATTTCGTGAAAAAAAGTCACAGTGCAGTATGTCGAATATTTTCATGAAAAAAGTAATAGTATCGTATTTCGAATATTTTCATGGAAAAAAAAAGTCATAGTATAGTATGTCGAAAAATTTCGTGAAAAAAAGTCACAGTGTAGTATGTCGAATATTTTCATGAAAAAAGTCATAGTATAGTATGTCGAATATTTTCATGGAAAAAAAGTCATAGTATAGCATGTCGAATATTTTCATGGAAAAAAAAGTCATAGTATAGCATGTCGAATATTTTCATGAAAAAAGTCATAGTATAGTATGTCGAATATTTTCATGGAAAAAAAAGTCAAAGTATAGTATGTCGAATATTTTCGTGAAAAAAAGTCATAGTATCGTATTTCGAATATTTTCATGAAAAAAGTCATAGTATAGTATGTCGAATATTTTCATGGAAAAAAACGTCATAGTATAGTATGTCGAATATTTTCATGAAAAAAAAGTCATAGTATAGTGTGTTGAATATTTTCATGAAAAAAGTCATAGTATAGCATGTCGAATATTTTCATGAAAAAAGTAATAGTATCGTATTTCGAATATTTTCATGGAAAAAAAAGTCATAGTATAGTGTGTCGAATATTTTCATGAAAAAAAGTCATAGTATAGTATGTCGAATATTTTCATGAAAAAAGTCATAGTATAGTATGTCGAATATTTTCATGAAAAAAGTCATAGTATAGTATGTCGAATATTTTCATGGAAAAAAAGTCATAGTATAGTATGTCGAATATTTTCATGGAAAAAAACGTCATAGTATAGCATGTCGAATATTTTCATGGAAAAAAGTCATAGTATAGTATGTCGAATATTTTCATGGAAAAAAGTAATAGTATCGTATTTCGAATATTTTCATGGAAAACAAAAAGTCATAGTATAGTATGTCGAATATTTTCATGAAAAAAGTAATAGTATCGTATGTTGAATATTTTCATGGAAAAAAACATCATAGTATAGTATGTCGAATATTTTCATGGAAAAAAAAGTCATAGTATAGTATGTCGAATATTTTCATGAAAAAAGTAATAGTATCGTATGTCGAATATTTTCATTGAAAAAAAACGTCATAGTATAGTATGTCGAATATTTTCATGGAAAAAAAAGTCATAGTATAGTATGTCGAAAAATTTCGTGAAAAAAAGTCACAGTATAGTATGTCGAATATTTTCATGAAAAAAGTCATAGTATAGTATGTCGAATATTTTCGTGAAAAAAAGTCATAGTATAGTATGTCGAATATTTTCATGAAAAAAGTAATAGTGTAGTATGTCGAATATTTTCATGGAAAAAAAAGTCATAGTGTAGTATGTCGAATATTTTCGTGAAAAAATGTCATAGTATAGTATGTCGAATATTTTCATGAAAAAAGTCATAGTATAGTATGTCGAATATTTTCATGGAAAAAAGTAATAGTATCGTATTTCGAATATTTTCATGGAAAAAAAAAGTCATAGTATAGTATGTCGAAAAATTTCGTGAAAAAAAGTCACAGTGTAGTATGTCGAATATTTTCATGAAAAAAGTCATAGTATAGTATGTCGAATATTTTCATGGAAAAAAAGTCATAGTATAGTATGTCGAATATTTTCTTGGAAAAAAGTAATAGTATCGTATGTCAAAAAATTTCGTGAAAAAAAGTCACAGTGTAGTATGTCGAATATTTTCATGAAAAAAGTCATAGTATAGTATGTCGAATATTTTCATGGAAAAAAAAAAAGTCATAGTATAGTGTGTCGAATATTTTCATGAAAAAAGTCATAGTATAGTATGTCGAATATTTTCATGGAAAAAAAAGTCAAAGTATAGTATGTCGAAAAATTTCATGAAAAAAGTCATAGTATAGTATGTCGAATATTTTCGTGAAAAAAAGTCATAGTATAGTATGTCGAATATTTTCGTGAAAAAAAGTCATAGTATAGTATGTCGAATATTTTCGTGAAAAAAAGTCATAGTATAGTATGTCGAATATTTTCATGAAAAAAGTCATAGTATCGTATGTCGAATATTTTCGTGAAAAAAAGTCATAGTATAGTATGTCGAATATTTTCATGGAAAAAGTCATAGTATAGTATGTCGAATATTTTCGTGAAAAAAAGTCATAGTATAGTATGTCGAATATTTTCATGAAAAAAGTCATAGTATAGTATGTCGAATATTTTCATGGAAAAAAAAAGTCATAGTATCGTATGTCGAATATTTTCATGGAAAAAAAAGTCATAGTATAGTATGTCGAATATTTTCATGGAAAAAAAAGTCATAGTATAGTATGTCGAAAAATTTCGTGAAAAAAAGTCACAGTATAGTATGTCGAATATTTTCATGAAAAAAGTAATAGTATCGTATTTCGAATATTTTCATGGAAAAAAACGTCATAGTATAGTATGTCGAATATTTTCATGAAAAAAGTAATAGTATAGTATGTCGAATATTTTCGTGAAAAAAAGTCATAGTATAGTATGTCGAATATTTTCGTGAAAAAAAGTCATAGTATAGTATGTCGAATATTTTCGTGAAAAAAAGTCATAGTATAGTATGTCGAATATTTTCGTGAAAAAAAGTCATGGTATAGTATGTCGAATATTTTCATGAAAAAAGTCATAGTATAGTATGTCGAATATTTTCATGGAAAAAAGTAATAGTATCGTATTTCGAATATTTTCATGGAAAAAAAAAAGTCATAGTATAGTATGTCGAATATCTTCATGAAAAAAGTCATAGTATAGTATGTCGAATATTTTCATGAAAAAAGTCATAGTATAGTATGTCGAATATTTTCGTGAAAAAAAGTCATAGTATAGTATGTCGAATATTTTCGTGAAAAAAAGTCATAGTATAGTATGTCGAATATTTTCATGGAAAAAAAAGTCATAGTATAGTATGTCGAATATTTTCATGGAAAAAAAAGTCATAGTATAGTATGTCGAAAAATTTCGTGAAAAAAAGTCACAGTATAGTATGTCGAATATTTTCATGAAAAAAGTCATAGTATAGTATGTCGAATATTTTCGTGAAAAAAAGTCATAGTATAGTATGTCGAATATTTTCATGAAAAAAGTAATAGTATCGTATTTCGAATATTTTCATGGAAAAAAAAGTCATAGTATAGTATGTCGAATATTTTCATGGAAAAAAACGTCATAGTATAGCATGTCGAAAAATTTCGTGAAAAAAAGTCACAGTGTAGTATGTCGAATATTTTCATGAAAAAAGTCATAGTATAGTATGTCGAATATTTTCGTGAAAAAAAGTCATAGTATAGTATGTCGAATATTTTCATGAAAAAAGTAATAGTATCGTATTTCGAATATTTTCATGGAAAAAAAAGTAATAGTATCGTATTTCGAATATTTTCATGGAAAAAAGTCATAGTATAGTATGTCGAATATTTTCGTGAAAAAAAGTCATAGTATAGTATGTCGAATATTTTCATGGAAAAAAAAGTCATAGTATCGTATGTCGAATATTTTCGTGAAAAAAAGTCATAGTATAGTATGTCGAATATTTTCATGGAAAAAAAAGTCATAGTATAGTATGTCGAATATTTTCATGGAAAAAAACGTCATAGTATAGTATGTCGAATATTTTCGTGAAAAAAAGTCATAGTATAGTATGTCGAATATTTTCGTGAAAAAAAGTCATAGTATAGTATGTCGAATATTTTCATGAAAAAAGTAATAGTATCGTATTTCGAATATTTTCATGGAAAAAAAAGTCATAGTATAGTATGTCGAATATTTTCATGGAAAAAAACGTCATAGTATAGCATGTCGAATATTTTCATGGAAAAAAGTCACAGTGCAGTATGTCGAATATTTTCATGAAAAAAGTAATAGTATCGTATTTCGAATATTTTCATGGAAAAAAAAAGTCATAGTATAGTATGTCGAAAAATTTCGTGAAAAAAAGTCACAGTGTAGTATGTCGAATATTTTCATGAAAAAAGTCATAGTATAGTATGTCGAATATTTTCATGGAAAAAAACGTCATAGTATAGTATGTCGAACATTTTCATGGAAAAAAACGTCATAGTATAGCATGTCGAATATTTTCATGGAAAAAAAAGTCATAGTATAGCATGTCGAATATTTTCATGGAAAAAAAAAAAGTCATAGTATAGTATGTCGAATATTTTCATGAAAAAAGTCATAGTATAGTATGTCGAATATTTTCATGGAAAAAAAAGTCAAAGTATAGTATGTCGAATATTTTCGTGAAAAAAAGTCATAGTATCGTATTTCGAATATTTTCATGAAAAAAGTCATAGTATAGTATGTCGAATATTTTCATGAAAAAAAAGTCATAGTATAGTGTGTTGAATATTTTCATGAAAAAAGTCATAGTATAGCATGTCGAATATTTTCATGAAAAAAGTAATAGTATCGTATTTCGAATATTTTCATGGAAAAAAAAAGTCATAGTATAGTGTGTCGAATATTTTCATGAAAAAAAGTCATAGTATAGTATGTCGAATATTTTCATGAAAAAAGTCATAGTATAGTATGTCGAATATTTTCATGAAAAAAGTCATAGTATAGTATGTCGAATATTTTCATGGAAAAAAAGTCATAGTATAGTATGTCGAATATTTTCATGGAAAAAAGTAATAGTATCGTATTTCGAATATTTTCATGGAAAAAAAAGTCATAGTATAGTATGTCGAAAAATTTCGTGAAAAAAAGTCACAGTGCAGTATGTCGAATATTTTCATGAAAAAAGTAATAGTATCGTATTTCGAATATTTTCATGGAAAAAAAAAGTCATAGTATAGTATGTCGAAAAATTTCGTGAAAAAAAGTCACAGTGTAGTATGTCGAATATTTTCATGAAAAAAGTCATAGTATAGTATGTCGAATATTTTCATGGAAAAAAAGTCATAGTATAGCATGTCGAATATTTTCATGGAAAAAAAAGTCATAGTATAGCATGTCGAATATTTTCATGAAAAAAGTCATAGTATAGTATGTCGAATATTTTCATGGAAAAAAAAGTCAAAGTATAGTATGTCGAATATTTTCGTGAAAAAAAGTCATAGTATCGTATTTCGAATATTTTCATGAAAAAAGTCATAGTATAGTATGTCGAATATTTTCATGGAAAAAAACGTCATAGTATAGTATGTCGAATATTTTCATGAAAAAAAAGTCATAGTATAGTGTGTTGAATATTTTCATGAAAAAAGTCATAGTATAGCATGTCGAATATTTTCATGAAAAAAGTAATAGTATCGTATTTCGAATATTTTCATGGAAAAAAAAGTCATAGTATAGTGTGTCGAATATTTTCATGAAAAAAAGTCATAGTATAGTATGTCGAATATTTTCATGAAAAAAGTCATAGTATAGTATGTCGAATATTTTCATGAAAAAAGTCATAGTATAGTATGTCGAATATTTTCATGGAAAAAAAGTCATAGTATAGTATGTCGAATATTTTCATGGAAAAAAAACGTCATAGTATAGCATGTCGAATATTTTCATGGAAAAAAGTCATAGTATAGTATGTCGAATATTTTCATGGAAAAAAAAGTCAAAGTATAGTATGTCGAATATTTTCGTGAAAAAAAGTCATAGTATCGTATTTCGAATATTTTCATGAAAAAAGTCATAGTATAGTATGTCGAATATTTTCATGGAAAAAAACGTCATAGTATAGTGTGTTGAATATTTTCATGAAAAAAGTAATAGTATCGTATGTTGAATATTTTCATGGAAAAAAAAGTCATAGTATAGTATGTCGAATATTTTCATGGAAAAAAAAGTCATAGTATAGTATGTCGAATATTTTCATGAAAAAAGTCATAGTGTAGTATGTCGAATATTTTCATGAAAAAAGTCATAGTATAGTATGTCGAATATTTTCATGGAAAAAAAGTCATAGTATAGTATGTCGAATATTTTCTTGGAAAAAAGTAATAGTATCGTATGTCAAAAAATTTCGTGAAAAAAAGTCACAGTGTAGTATGTCGAATATTTTCATGGAAAAAATAGTATGTCGAAAAATTTCGTGAAAAAAAGTCACAGTGTAGTATGTCGAATATTTTCGTGAAAAAAAGTCATAGTATAGTATGTCGAATATTTTCATGGAAAAAAAAGTCATAGTATAGCATGTTGAATATTTTCATGGAAAAAAGTCATAGTATAGTATGTCGAATATTTTCGTGAAAAAAAGTAATAGTATCGTATTTCGAATATTTTCATGGAAAAAAAACGTCATAGTATAGCATGTCGAATATTTTCATGGAAAAAAAAGTCATAGTATAGTATGTCGAAAAATTTCGTGAAAAAAAGTCATAGTATAGTATGTCGAATATTTTCATGAAAAAAGTCATAGTATAGTATGTCGAATATTTTCATGGAAAAAAAAGTCATAGTATAGTATGTCGAATATTTTCATGAAAAAAGTCATAGTATAGTATGTCGAATATTTTCGTGAAAAAAAGTCATAGTATAGTATGTCGAATATTTTCATGGAAAAAGTCATAGTATAGTATGTCGAATATTTTCATGAAAAAAGTAATAGTATCGTATTTCGAATATTTTCATGGAAAAAAACGTCATAGTATAGTATGTCGAATATTTTCATGGAAAAAAAAAAGTCATAGTATAGTATGTCGAATATCTTCATGAAAAAAGTCATAGTATAGTATGTCGAATATTTTCATGAAAAAAGTCACAGTGTAGTATGTCGAATATTTTCATGAAAAAAGTCATAGTATAGTATGTCGAATATTTTCGTGAAAAAAAGTCATAGTATAGTATGTCGAATATTTTCATGGAAAAAGTCATAGTATAGTATGTCGAATATTTTCATGAAAAAAGTAATAGTATCGTATTTCGAATATTTTCATGGAAAAAAAAGTAATAGTATCGTATTTCGAATATTTTCATGGAAAAAAGTCATAGTATAGTATGTCGAATATTTTCGTGAAAAAAAGTCATAGTATAGTATGTCGAATATTTTCATGGAAAAAAAAGTCATAGTATCGTATGTCGAATATTTTCGTGAAAAAAAGTCATAGTATAGTATGTCGAATATTTTCATGGAAAAAAAACGTCATAGTATAGTATGTCGAATATTTTCATGAAAAAAGTAATAGTATCGTATTTCGAATATTTTCATGGAAAAAAAAGTCATAGTATAGTATGTCGAATATTTTCATGGAAAAAAACGTCATAGTATAGTATGTCGAATATTTTCGTGAAAAAAAGTCATAGTATAGTATGTCGAATATTTTCATGAAAAAAGTCATAGTATAGTATGTCGAATATTTTCATGGAAAAAAAAGTCATAGTATAGTATGTCGAAAAATTTCGTGAAAAAAAGTCACAGTGTAGTATGTCGAATATTTTCGTGAAAAAAAGTCATAGTATAGTATGTCGAATATTTTCGTGAAAAAAAGTCATAGTATAGTGTGTTGAATATTTTCATGAAAAAAGTAATAGTATCGTATGTTGAATATTTTCATGGAAAAAAACGTCATAGTATAGCATGTCGAATATTTTCATGGAAAAAAGTCATAGTATAGTATGTCGAATATTTTCATGGAAAAAAGTAATAGTATCGTATTTCGAATATTTTCATGGAAAAAAAAGTCATAGTATAGTATGTCGAAAAATTTCGTGAAAAAAAGTCACAGTGCAGTATGTCGAATATTTTCATGAAAAAAGTAATAGTATCGTATTTCGAATATTTTCATGGAAAAAAAAAGTCATAGTATAGTATGTCGAAAAATTTCGTGAAAAAAAGTCACAGTGTAGTATGTCGAATATTTTCATGGAAAAAAACGTCATAGTATAGCATGTTGAATATTTTCATGGAAAAAAGTCATAGTATAGTATGTCGAATATTTTCGTGAAAAAAAGTAATAGTATCGTATTTCGAATATTTTCATGTAAAAAAAACGTCATAGTATAGCATGTCGAATATTTTCATGGAAAAAAAAGTCATAGTATAGTATGTCGAAAAATTTCGTGAAAAAAAGTCATAGTATAGTATGTCGAATATTTTCATGAAAAAAGTCATAGTATCGTATGTCGAATATTTTCATGGAAAAAAAGTCATAGTATAGTATGTCGAATATTTTCATGGAAAAAAGTAATAGTATCGTATTTCGAATATTTTCATGGAAAAAAAAGTCATAGTATAGTATGTCGAAAAATTTCGTGAAAAAAAGTCACAGTGCAGTATGTCGAATATTTTCATGAAAAAAGTAATAGTATCGTATTTCGAATATTTTCATGGAAAAAAAAAGTCATAGTATAGTATGTCGAATATTTTCATGGAAAAAAAAGTCAAAGTATAGTATGTCGAATATTTTCATGAAAAAAAAGTCATAGTATAGTATGTCGAATATCTTCATGAAAAAAGTCATAGTATAGTATGTCGAATATTTTCATGGAAAAAAAACGTCATAGTATAGTATGTCGAATATTTTCATGGAAAAAAAAGTCATAGTATAGTATGTCGAATATTTTCGTGAAAAAAAGTCATAGTATAGTATGTCGAATATTTTCGTGAAAAAAAGTCATAGTATAGTATGTCGAATATTTTCGTGAAAAAAAGTCATAGTATAGTATGTCGAATATTTTCATGAAAAAAGTCATAGTATAGTATGTCGAATATTTTCGTGAAAAAAAGTCATAGTATCGTATGTCGAATATTTTCATGGAAAAAAAGTCATAGTATAGTATGTCGAATATTTTCATGGAAAAAAGTAATAGTATCGTATTTCGAATATTTTCATGGAAAAAAAAGTCATAGTATAGTATGTCGAAAAATTTCGTGAAAAAAAGTCACAGTGCAGTATGTCGAATATTTTCATGAAAAAAGTAATAGTATCGTATTTCGAATATTTTCATGGAAAAAAAAAGTCATAGTATAGTATGTCGAATATTTTCATGAAAAAAGTCATAGTATAGTATGTCGAACATTTTCATGGAAAAAAACGTCATAGTATAGCATGTCGAATATTTTCATGAAAAAAGTCATAGTATAGTATGTCGAATATTTTCATGGAAAAAAAAGTCAAAGTATAGTATGTCGAATATTTTCGTGAAAAAAAAGTCAAAGTATAGTATGTCGAATATTTTCGTGAAAAAAAGTCATAGTATCGTATTTCGAATATTTTCATGAAAAAAGTCATAGTATAGTATGTCGAATATTTTCATGGAAAAAAACGTCATAGTATAGTATGTCGAATATTTTCATGAAAAAAAAGTCATAGTATAGTGTGTCGAATATTTTCGTGAAAAAAAGTCATAGTATAGTATGTCGAATATTTTCATGGAAAAAAAAGTCATAGTATAGTATGTCGAATATTTTCATGAAAAAAGTAATAGTATCGTATGTCGAATATTTTCATGGAAAAAAACGTCGTAGTATAGCATGTCGAAAAATTTCGTGAAAAAAAGTCACAGTGTAGTATGTCGAATATTTTCATGAAAAAAGTCATAGTATAGTATGTCGAATATTTTCGTGAAAAAAAGTCATAGTATAGTATGTCGAATATTTTCGTGAAAAAAGTCATAGTATAGTATGTCGAATATTTTCATGAAAAAAGTAATAGTATCGTATTTCGAATATTTTCATGGAAAAAAAAAGTCATAGTATAGTATGTCGAAAAATTTCGTGAAAAAAAGTCACAGTGTAGTATGTCGAATATTTTCATGAAAAAAGTCATAGTATAGTATGTCGAATATTTTCATGGAAAAAAAGTCATAGTATAGTATGTCGAACATTTTCATGGAAAAAAACGTCATAGTATTGCATGTCGAATATTTTCATGGAAAAAAGTCATAGTATCGTATGTCGAAAAATTTCGTGAAAAAAAGTCACAGTGTAGTATGTCGAATATTTTCGTGAAAAAAGTCATAGTATAGTATGTCGAATATTTTCATGGAAAAAAAAGTCATAGTATAGTATTTCGAATATTTTCATGGAAAAAAAAAAGTCATAGTATAGTATGTCGAATATCTTCATGAAAAAAGTCATAGTATAGTATGTCGAATATTTTCATGGAAAAAAAAGTCAAAGTATAGTATGTCGAATATTTTCGTGAAAAAAAGTCATAGTATCGTATTTCGAATATTTTCATGAAAAAAGTCATAGTATAGTATGTCGAATATTTTCATGAAAAAAAAGTCATAGTATAGTGTGTTGAATATTTTCATGAAAAAAGTCATAGTATAGCATGTCGAATATTTTCATGAAAAAAGTAATAGTATCGTATTTCGAATATTTTCATGGAAAAAAAAGTCATAGTATAGTGTGTCGAATATTTTCATGAAAAAAAGTCATAGTATAGTATGTCGAATATTTTCATGAAAAAAGTCATAGTATAGTATGTCGAATATTTTCATGGAAAAAAAGTCATAGTATAGTATGTCGAATATTTTCATGGAAAAAAGTAATAGTATCGTATTTCGAATATTTTCATGGAAAAAAAAGTCATAGTATAGTATGTCGAAAAATTTCGTGAAAAAAAGTCACAGTGCAGTATGTCGAATATTTTCATGAAAAAAGTAATAGTATCGTATTTCGAATATTTTCATGGAAAAAAAAAAGTCATAGTATAGTATGTCGAAAAATTTCGTGAAAAAAAGTCACAGTGTAGTATGTCGAATATTTTCATGAAAAAAGTCATAGTATAGTATGTCGAATATTTTCATGGAAAAAAAGTCATAGTATAGCATGTCGAATATTTTCATGGAAAAAAAAGTCATAGTATAGCATGTCGAATATTTTCATGAAAAAAGTCATAGTATAGTATGTCGAATATTTTCATGGAAAAAAAAGTCAAAGTATAGTATGTCGAATATTTTCGTGAAAAAAAGTCATAGTATCGTATTTCGAATATTTTCATGAAAAAAGTCATAGTATAGTATGTCGAATATTTTCATGGAAAAAAACGTCATAGTATAGTATGTCGAATATTTTCATGAAAAAAAAGTCATAGTATAGTGTGTTGAATATTTTCATGAAAAAAGTCATAGTATAGCATGTCGAATATTTTCATGAAAAAAGTAATAGTATCGTATTTCGAATATTTTCATGGAAAAAAAAGTCATAGTATAGTATGTCGAATATTTTCATGAAAAAAAGTCATAGTATAGTATGTCGAATATTTTCATGAAAAAAGTCATAGTATAGTATGTCGAATATTTTCATGAAAAAAGTCATAGTATAGTATGTCGAATATTTTCATGGAAAAAAAGTCATAGTATAGTATGTCGAATATTTTCATGGAAAAAAACGTCATAGTATAGCATGTCGAATATTTTCATGGAAAAAAGTCATAGTATAGTATGTCGAATATTTTCATGGAAAAAAGTAATAGTATCGTATTTCGAATATTTTCATGGAAAAAAACGTCATAGTATAGCATGTCGAATATTTTCATGGAAAAAAGTCATAGTATAGTATTTCGAATATTTTCATGGAAAACAAAAAGTCATAGTATAGTATGTCGAATATTTTCATGAAAAAAGTAATAGTATCGTATGTTGAATATTTTCATGGAAAAAAACATCATAGTATAGTATGTCGAATATTTTCATGGAAAAAAAAGTCATAGTATAGTATGTCGAATATTTTCATGAAAAAAGTAATAGTATCGTATGTCGAATATTTTCATTGAAAAAAACGTCATAGTATAGTATGTCGAATATTTTCATGGAAAAAAAAGTCATAGTATAGTATGTCGAAAAATTTCGTGAAAAAAAGTCACAGTATAGTATGTCGAATATTTTCATGAAAAAAGTCATAGTATAGTATGTCGAATATTTTCGTGAAAAAAAGTCATAGTATAGTATGTCGAATATTTTCATGAAAAAAGTAATAGTGTAGTATGTCGAATATTTTCATGGAAAAAAAAGTCATAGTGTAGTATGTCGAATATTTTCGTGAAAAAATGTCATAGTATAGTATGTCGAATATTTTCATGAAAAAAGTCATAGTATAGTATGTCGAATATTTTCATGGAAAAAAGTAATAGTATCGTATTTCGAATATTTTCATGGAAAAAAAAAGTCATAGTATAGTATGTCGAAAAATTTCGTGAAAAAAAGTCACAGTGTAGTATGTCGAATATTTTCATGAAAAAAGTCATAGTATAGTATGTCGAATATTTTCATGGAAAAAAAGTCATAGTATAGTATGTCGAATATTTTCTTGGAAAAAAGTAATAGTATCGTATGTCAAAAAATTTCGTGAAAAAAAGTCACAGTGTAGTATGTCGAATATTTTCATGAAAAAAGTCATAGTATAGTATGTCGAATATTTTCATGGAAAAAAAAAAGTCATAGTATAGTGTGTCGAATATTTTCATGAAAAAAGTCATAGTATAGTATGTCGAATATTTTCATGGAAAAAAAAAGTCAAAGTATAGTATGTCGAAAAATTTCATGAAAAAAGTCATAGTATAGTATGTCGAATATTTTCGTGAAAAAAAGTCATAGTATAGTATGTCGAATATTTTCGTGAAAAAAAAGTCATAGTATAGTATGTCGAATATTTTCGTGAAAAAAAGTCATAGTATAGTATGTCGAATATTTTCATGAAAAAAGTCATAGTATCGTATGTCGAATATTTTCGTGAAAAAAAGTCATAGTATAGTATGTCGAATATTTTCATGGAAAAAGTCATAGTATAGTATGTCGAATATTTTCGTGAAAAAAAGTCATAGTATAGTATGTCGAATATTTTCATGAAAAAAGTCATAGTATAGTATGTCGAATATTTTCATGGAAAAAAAAGTCATAGTATCGTATGTCGAATATTTTCATGGAAAAAAAAGTCATAGTATAGTATGTCGAATATTTTCATGGAAAAAAAAGTCATAGTATAGTATGTCGAAAAATTTCGTGAAAAAAAGTCACAGTATAGTATGTCGAATATTTTCATGAAAAAAGTAATAGTATCGTATTTCGAATATTTTCATGGAAAAAAACGTCATAGTATAGTATGTCGAATATTTTCATGAAAAAAGTAATAGTATAGTATGTCGAATATTTTCGTGAAAAAAAGTCATAGTATAGTATGTCGAATATTTTCGTGAAAAAAAGTCATAGTATAGTATGTCGAATATTTTCGTGAAAAAAAGTCATAGTATAGTATGTCGAATATTTTCGTGAAAAAAAGTCATGGTATAGTATGTCGAATATTTTCATGAAAAAAGTCATAGTATAGTATGTCGAATATTTTCATGGAAAAAAGTAATAGTATCGTATTTCGAATATTTTCATGGAAAAAAAAAAGTCATAGTATAGTATGTCGAATATCTTCATGAAAAAAGTCATAGTATAGTATGTCGAATATTTTCATGAAAAAAGTCATAGTATAGTATGTCGAATATTTTCGTGAAAAAAAGTCATAGTATAGTATGTCGAATATTTTCGTGAAAAAAAGTCATAGTATAGTATGTCGAATATTTTCATGGAAAAAAAAGTCATAGTATAGTATGTCGAATATTTTCATGGAAAAAAAAGTCATAGTATAGTATGTCGAAAAATTTCGTGAAAAAAAGTCACAGTATAGTATGTCGAATATTTTCATGAAAAAAGTCATAGTATAGTATGTCGAATATTTTCGTGAAAAAAAGTCATAGTATAGTATGTCGAATATTTTCATGAAAAAAGTAATAGTATCGTATTTCGAATATTTTCATGGAAAAAAAAGTAATAGTATCGTATTTCGAATATTTTCATGGAAAAAAGTCATAGTATAGTATGTCGAATATTTTCGTGAAAAAAAGTCATAGTATAGTATGTCGAATATTTTCATGGAAAAAAAAGTCATAGTATCGTATGTCGAATATTTTCGTGAAAAAAAGTCATAGTATAGTATGTCGAATATTTTCATGGAAAAAAAAGTCATAGTATAGTATGTCGAATATTTTCATGGAAAAAAAACGTCATAGTATAGTATGTCGAATATTTTCGTGAAAAAAAGTCATAGTATAGTATGTCGAATATTTTCGTGAAAAAAAGTCATAGTATAGTATGTCGAATATTTTCATGAAAAAAGTAATAGTATCGTATTTCGAATATTTTCATGGAAAAAAAAGTCATAGTATAGTATGTCGAATATTTTCATGGAAAAAAACGTCATAGTATAGCATGTCGAATATTTTCATGGAAAAAGTCACAGTGCAGTATGTCGAATATTTTCATGAAAAAAGTAATAGTATCGTATTTCGAATATTTTCATGGAAAAAAAAAGTCATAGTATAGTATGTCGAAAAATTTCGTGAAAAAAAGTCACAGTGTAGTATGTCGAATATTTTCATGAAAAAAGTCATAGTATAGTATGTCGAATATTTTCATGGAAAAAAACGTCATAGTATAGTATGTCGAACATTTTCATGGAAAAAAACGTCATAGTATAGCATGTCGAATATTTTCATGGAAAAAAAAGTCATAGTATAGCATGTCGAATATTTTCATGGAAAAAAAAAAGTCATAGTATAGTATGTCGAATATTTTCATGAAAAAAGTCATAGTATAGTATGTCGAATATTTTCATGGAAAAAAAAGTCAAAGTATAGTATGTCGAATATTTTCGTGAAAAAAAGTCATAGTATCGTATTTCGAATATTTTCATGAAAAAAGTCATAGTATAGTATGTCGAATATTTTCATGAAAAAAAAGTCATAGTATAGTGTGTTGAATATTTTCATGAAAAAAGTCATAGTATAGCATGTCGAATATTTTCATGAAAAAAGTAATAGTATCGTATTTCGAATATTTTCATGGAAAAAAAAGTCATAGTATAGTGTGTCGAATATTTTCATGAAAAAAAGTCATAGTATAGTATGTCGAATATTTTCATGAAAAAAGTCATAGTATAGTATGTCGAATATTTTCATGAAAAAAGTCATAGTATAGTATGTCGAATATTTTCATGGAAAAAAAGTCATAGTATAGTATGTCGAATATTTTCATGGAAAAAAGTAATAGTATCGTATTTCGAATATTTTCATGGAAAAAAAAGTCATAGTATAGTATGTCGAAAAATTTCGTGAAAAAAAGTCACAGTGCAGTATGTCGAATATTTTCATGAAAAAAGTAATAGTATCGTATTTCGAATATTTTCATGGAAAAAAAAAGTCATAGTATAGTATGTCGAAAAATTTCGTGAAAAAAAGTCACAGTGTAGTATGTCGAATATTTTCATGAAAAAAGTCATAGTATAGTATGTCGAATATTTTCATGGAAAAAAAGTCATAGTATAGCATGTCGAATATTTTCATGGAAAAAAAAGTCATAGTATAGCATGTCGAATATTTTCATGAAAAAAGTCATAGTATAGTATGTCGAATATTTTCATGGAAAAAAAAGTCAAAGTATAGTATGTCGAATATTTTCGTGAAAAAAAGTCATAGTATCGTATTTCGAATATTTTCATGAAAAAAGTCATAGTATAGTATGTCGAATATTTTCATGGAAAAAAACGTCATAGTATAGTATGTCGAATATTTTCATGAAAAAAAAGTCATAGTATAGTGTGTTGAATATTTTCATGAAAAAAGTCATAGTATAGCATGTCGAATATTTTCATGAAAAAAGTAATAGTATCGTATTTCGAATATTTTCATGGAAAAAAAAGTCATAGTATAGTGTGTCGAATATTTTCATGAAAAAAAGTCATAGTATAGTATGTCGAATATTTTCATGAAAAAAGTCATAGTATAGTATGTCGAATATTTTCATGAAAAAAGTCATAGTATAGTATGTCGAATATTTTCATGGAAAAAAAGTCATAGTATAGTATGTCGAATATTTTCATGGAAAAAAACGTCATAGTATAGCATGTCGAATATTTTCATGGAAAAAAGTCATAGTATAGTATGTCGAATATTTTCATGGAAAAAAAAGTCAAAGTATAGTATGTCGAATATTTTCGTGAAAAAAAGTCATAGTATCGTATTTCGAATATTTTCATGAAAAAAGTCATAGTATAGTATGTCGAATATTTTCATGGAAAAAAACGTCATAGTATAGTGTGTTGAATATTTTCATGAAAAAAGTAATAGTATCGTATGTTGAATATTTTCATGGAAAAAAAAGTCATAGTATAGTATGTCGAATATTTTCATGGAAAAAAAAGTCATAGTATAGTATGTCGAATATTTTCATGAAAAAAGTCATAGTGTAGTATGTCGAATATTTTCATGAAAAAAGTCATAGTATAGTATGTCGAATATTTTCATGGAAAAAAAGTCATAGTATAGTATGTCGAATATTTTCTTGGAAAAAAGTAATAGTATCGTATGTCAAAAAATTTCGTGAAAAAAAGTCACAGTGTAGTATGTCGAATATTTTCATGGAAAAAAAAGTCAAAGTATAGTATGTCGAAAAATTTCGTGAAAAAAAGTCACAGTGTAGTATGTCGAATATTTTCGTGAAAAAAAGTCATAGTATAGTATGTCGAATATTTTCATGGAAAAAAAAGTCATAGTATAGCATGTTGAATATTTTCATGGAAAAAAGTCATAGTATAGTATGTCGAATATTTTCGTGAAAAAAAGTAATAGTATCGTATTTCGAATATTTTCATGGAAAAAAACGTCATAGTATAGCATGTCGAATATTTTCATGGAAAAAAAAGTCATAGTATAGTATGTCGAAAAATTTCGTGAAAAAAAGTCATAGTATAGTATGTCGAATATTTTCATGAAAAAAGTCATAGTATAGTATGTCGAATATTTTCATGGAAAAAAAAGTCATAGTATAGTATGTCGAATATTTTCATGAAAAA
Organism: Sebastes umbrosus; assembly: GCF_015220745.1. Taxonomy (NCBI): domain Eukaryota; kingdom Metazoa; phylum Chordata; class Actinopteri; order Perciformes; family Sebastidae; genus Sebastes; species Sebastes umbrosus. Next base: position 10,002,077 of record NC_051291.1, read on the forward strand.
AGTCATAGTATAGTATGTCGAATATTTTCGTGAAAAAAAGTCATAGTATAGTATGTCGAATATTTTCATGGAAAAAGTCATAGTATAGTATGTCGAATATTTTCATGAAAAAAGTAATAGTATCGTATTTCGAATATTTTCATGGAAAAAAACGTCATAGTATAGTATGTCGAATATTTTCATGGAAAAAAAAAAGTCATAGTATAGTATGTCGAATATCTTCATGAAAAAAGTCATAGTATAGTATGTCGAATATTTTCATGAAAAAAGTCACAGTGTAGTATGTCGAATATTTTCATGAAAAAAGTCATAGTATAGTATGTCGAATATTTTCGTGAAAAAAAGTCATAGTATAGTATGTCGAATATTTTCATGGAAAAAGTCATAGTATAGTATGTCGAATATTTTCATGAAAAAAGTAATAGTATCGTATTTCGAATATTTTCATGGAAAAAAAAGTAATAGTATCGTATTTCGAATATTTTCATGGAAAAAAGTCATAGTATAGTATGTCGAATATTTTCGTGAAAAAAAGTCATAGTATAGTATGTCGAATATTTTCATGGAAAAAAAAGTCATAGTATCGTATGTCGAATATTTTCGTGAAAAAAAGTCATAGTATAGTATGTCGAATATTTTCATGGAAAAAAACGTCATAGTATAGTATGTCGAATATTTTCATGAAAAAAGTAATAGTATCGTATTTCGAATATTTTCATGGAAAAAAAAGTCATAGTATAGTATGTCGAATATTTTCATGGAAAAAAAACGTCATAGTATAGTATGTCGAATATTTTCGTGAAAAAAAGTCATAGTATAGTATGTCGAATATTTTCATGAAAAAAGTCATAGTATAGTATGTCGAATATTTTCATGGAAAAAAAAGTCATAGTATAGTATGTCGAAAAATTTCGTGAAAAAAAGTCACAGTGTAGTATGTCGAATATTTTCGTGAAAAAAAGTCATAGTATAGTATGTCGAATATTTTCGTGAAAAAAAGTCATAGTATAGTGTGTTGAATATTTTCATGAAAAAAGTAATAGTATCGTATGTTGAATATTTTCATGGAAAAAAACGTCATAGTATAGCATGTCGAATATTTTCATGGAAAAAAGTCATAGTATAGTATGTCGAATATTTTCATGGAAAAAAGTAATAGTATCGTATTTCGAATATTTTCATGGAAAAAAAAGTCATAGTATAGTATGTCGAAAAATTTCGTGAAAAAAAGTCACAGTGCAGTATGTCGAATATTTTCATGAAAAAAGTAATAGTATCGTATTTCGAATATTTTCATGGAAAAAAAAAAGTCATAGTATAGTATGTCGAAAAATTTCGTGAAAAAAAGTCACAGTGTAGTATGTCGAATATTTTCATGGAAAAAAACGTCATAGTATAGCATGTTGAATATTTTCATGGAAAAAAGTCATAGTATAGTATGTCGAATATTTTCGTGAAAAAAAGTAATAGTATCGTATTTCGAATATTTTCATGGAAAAAAACGTCATAGTATAGCATGTCGAATATTTTCATGGAAAAAAAAGTCATAGTATAGTATGTCGAAAAATTTCGTGAAAAAAAGTCATAGTATAGTATGTCGAATATTTTCATGAAAAAAGTCATAGTATCGTATGTCGAATATTTTCATGGAAAAAAAGTCATAGTATAGTATGTCGAATATTTTCATGGAAAAAAGTAATAGTATCGTATTTCGAATATTTTCATGGAAAAAAAAGTCATAGTATAGTATGTCGAAAAATTTCGTGAAAAAAAGTCACAGTGCAGTATGTCGAATATTTTCATGAAAAAAGTAATAGTATCGTATTTCGAATATTTTCATGGAAAAAAAAAGTCATAGTATAGTATGTCGAATATTTTCATGGAAAAAAAAGTCAAAGTATAGTATGTCGAATATTTTCATGAAAAAAAAGTCATAGTATAGTATGTCGAATATCTTCATGAAAAAAGTCATAGTATAGTATGTCGAATATTTTCATGGAAAAAAACGTCATAGTATAGTATGTCGAATATTTTCATGGAAAAAAAAGTCATAGTATAGTATGTCGAATATTTTCGTGAAAAAAAGTCATAGTATAGTATGTCGAATATTTTCGTGAAAAAAAGTCATAGTATAGTATGTCGAATATTTTCGTGAAAAAAAGTCATAGTATAGTATGTCGAATATTTTCATGAAAAAAGTCATAGTATAGTATGTCGAATATTTTCGTGAAAAAAAGTCATAGTATCGTATGTCGAATATTTTCATGGAAAAAAAGTCATAGTATAGTATGTCGAATATTTTCATGGAAAAAAGTAATAGTATCGTATTTCGAATATTTTCATGGAAAAAAAAGTCATAGTATAGTATGTCGAAAAATTTCGTGAAAAAAAGTCACAGTGCAGTATGTCGAATATTTTCATGAAAAAAGTAATAGTATCGTATTTCGAATATTTTCATGGAAAAAAAAAGTCATAGTATAGTATGTCGAATATTTTCATGAAAAAAGTCATAGTATAGTATGTCGAACATTTTCATGGAAAAAAACGTCATAGTATAGCATGTCGAATATTTTCATGAAAAAAGTCATAGTATAGTATGTCGAATATTTTCATGGAAAAAAAAGTCAAAGTATAGTATGTCGAATATTTTCGTGAAAAAAAAGTCAAAGTATAGTATGTCGAATATTTTCGTGAAAAAAAGTCATAGTATCGTATTTCGAATATTTTCATGAAAAAAGTCATAGTATAGTATGTCGAATATTTTCATGGAAAAAAACGTCATAGTATAGTATGTCGAATATTTTCATGAAAAAAAAGTCATAGTATAGTGTGTCGAATATTTTCGTGAAAAAAAGTCATAGTATAGTATGTCGAATATTTTCATGGAAAAAAAAGTCATAGTATAGTATGTCGAATATTTTCATGAAAAAAGTAATAGTATCGTATGTCGAATATTTTCATGGAAAAAAACGTCGTAGTATAGCATGTCGAAAAATTTCGTGAAAAAAAGTCACAGTGTAGTATGTCGAATATTTTCATGAAAAAAGTCATAGTATAGTATGTCGAATATTTTCGTGAAAAAAAGTCATAGTATAGTATGTCGAATATTTTCATGGAAAAAGTCATAGTATAGTATGTCGAATATTTTCGTGGAAAAAAGTCATAGTATAGTATGTCGAATATTTTCATGGAAAAAAACGTCATAGTATAGTATGTCGAATATTTTCATGGAAAAAAGTCATAGTATAGTATGTCGAATATTTTCATGGAAAAAAAAGTCATAGTATAGTATGTCGAATATTTTCATGGAAAAAAACGTCATAGTGTAGTATGTCGAATATTTTCATGAAAAAAGTCATAGTATAGTATGTCGAATATTTTCATGGAAAAAAAAGTCATAGTATAGTATGTCGAATATTTTCATGAAAAAAGTAATAGTATAGTATGTCGAATATTTTCATGGAAAAAAAAGTCATAGTATAGTATGTCGAATATTTTCATGGAAAAAAAAGTAATAGTATCGTATGTCGAATATTTTCGTGAAAAAAAGTCATAGTATAGTATGTCGAATATTTTCATGGAAAAAGTCATAGTATAGTATGTCGAATATTTTCATGAAAAAAGTCATAGTATAGTATGTCGAATATTTTCGTGAAAAAAAGTCATAGTATAGTATGTCGAATATTTTCATGGAAAAAAAAGTCATAGTATAGTATGTCGAATATTTTCATGAAAAAAGTAATAGTATCGTATTTCGAATATTTTCATGAAAAAAAAGTCATAGTATAGTATGTCGAATATTTTCATGAAAAAAGTAATAGTATCGTATTTCGAATATTTTCATGGAAAAAAGTCATAGTATAGTATGTCGAATATTTTCGTGAAAAAAAGTCATAGTATAGTATGTCGAATATTTTCATGAAAAAAGTCATAGTATAGTATGTCGAATATTTCCGTGAAAAAAAAAGTCATAGTATAGTATGTCGAATATTTTCATGGAAAAAAACGTCATAGTATAGTATGTCGAATATTTTCATGAAAAAAGTAATAGTATCGTATTTCGAATATTTTCATGGAAAAAAAAGTCATAGTATAGTATGTCGAATATTTTCATGGAAAAAAACGTCATAGTATAGTATGTCGAATATTTTCGTGAAAAAAAGTCATAGTATAGTATGTCGAATATTTTCATGAAAAAAGTCATAGTATAGTATGTCGAATATTTTCATGGAAAAAAAAGTCATAGTATAGTATGTCGAAAAATTTCGTGAAAAAAAGTCACAGTGTAGTATGTCGAATATTTTCGTGAAAAAAAGTCATAGTATAGTATGTCGAATATTTTCGTGAAAAAAAGTCATAGTATAGTGTGTTGAATATTTTCATGGAAAAAGTCATAGTATAGTATGTCGAATATTTTCATGAAAAAAGTCATAGTATAGTATGTCGAATATTTTCGTGAAAAAAAGTCATAGTATAGTATGTCGAATATTTTCATGGAAAAAAAAGTCATAGTATAGTATGTCGAATATTTTCATGAAAAAAGTAATAGTATCGTATTTCGAATATTTTCATGAAAAAAAAGTCATAGTATAGTATGTCGAATATTTTCATGAAAAAAGTAATAGTATCGTATTTCGAATATTTTCATGGAAAAAAGTCATAGTATAGTATGTCGAATATTTTCGTGAAAAAAAGTCATAGTATAGTATGTCGAATATTTTCATGGAAAAAAAAGTCATAGTATCGTATGTCGAATATTTTCGTGAAAAAAAGTCATAGTATAGTATGTCGAATATTTTCATGGAAAAAAACGTCATAGTATAGTATGTCGAATATTTTCGTGAAAAAAAGTCATAGTATAGTATGTCGAATATTTTCGTGAAAAAAAGTCATAGTATAGTATGTCGAATATTTTCATGAAAAAAGTAATAGTATCGTATTTCGAATATTTTCATGGAAAAAAAAGTCATAGTATAGTATGTCGAATATTTTCATGGAAAAAAACGTCATAGTATAGTATGTCGAATATTTTCGTGAAAAAAAGTCATAGTATAGTATGTCGAATATTTTCATGAAAAAAGTCATAGTATAGTATGTCGAATATTTTCATGGAAAAAAAAGTCATAGTATAGTATGTCGAAAAATTTCGTGAAAAAAAGTCACAGTGTAGTATGTCGAATATTTTCGTGAAAAAAAGTCATAGTATAGTGTGTTGAATATTTTCATGAAAAAAGTAATAGTATCGTATGTTGAATATTTTCATGGAAAAAAACGTCATAGTATAGCATGTCGAATATTTTCATGGAAAAAAGTCATAGTATAGTATGTCGAATATTTTCATGGAAAAAAGTAATAGTATCGTATTTCGAATATTTTCATGGAAAAAAAAGTCATAGTATAGTATGTCGAAAAATTTCGTGAAAAAAAGTCACAGTGCAGTATGTCGAATATTTTCATGAAAAAAGTAATAGTATCGTATTTCGAATATTTTCATGGAAAAAAAAAGTCATAGTATAGTATGTCGAAAAATTTCGTGAAAAAAAGTCACAGTGTAGTATGTCGAATATTTTCATGGAAAAAAAACGTCATAGTATAGCATGTTGAATATTTTCATGGAAAAAAGTCATAGTATAGTATGTCGAATATTTTCGTGAAAAAAAGTCATAGTATCGTATTTCGAATATTTTCATGAAAAAAGTCATAGTATAGTATGTCGAATATTTTCATGGAAAAAAACGTCATAGTATAGTGTGTCGAATATTTTCGTGAAAAAACGTCATAGTATAGTATGTCGAATATTTTCATGAAAAAAAAGTCATAGTATAGTGTGTCGAATATTTTCGTGAAAAAAAGTCATAGTATAGTATGTCGAATATTTTCATGGAAAAAAAAGTCATAGTATAGTATGTCGAATATTTTCATGAAAAAAGTAATAGTATCGTATGTCGAATATTTTCATGGAAAAAAACGTCGTAGTATAGCATGTCGAAAAATTTCGTGAAAAAAAGTCACAGTGTAGTATGTCGAATATTTTCATGAAAAAAGTCATAGTATAGTATGTCGAATATTTTCGTGAAAAAAAGTCATAGTATAGTATGTCGAATATTTTCATGGAAAAAGTCATAGTATAGTATGTCGAATATTTTCGTGGAAAAAAGTCATAGTATAGTATGTCGAATATTTTCATGGAAAAAAACGTCATAGTATAGTATGTCGAATATTTTCATGGAAAAAAGTCATAGTATAGTATGTCGAATATTTTCATGGAAAAAAAAGTCATAGTATAGCATGTCGAATATTTTCGTGAAAAAAAGTCATAGTATAGTATGTCGAATATTTTCATGGAAAAAGTCATAGTATAGTATGTCGAATATTTTCGTGAAAAAAAGTCATAGTATAGTATGTCGAATATTTTCATGAAAAAAGTCATAGTATAGTATGTCGAATATTTTCATGGAAAAAAAAGTCATAGTATAGTATGTCGAATATTTTCATGGAAAAAAACGTCATAGTATAGTATGTCGAATATTTTCGTGAAAAAAAGTCATAGTATAGTATGTCGAATATTTTCGTGAAAAAAAGTCATAGTATAGTATGTCGAATATTTTCATGGAAAAAAAAGTCATAGTATAGTATGTCGAAAAATTTCGTGAAAAAAAGTCACAGTGTAGTATGTCGAATATTTTCGTGAAAAAAAGTCATAGTATAGTGTGTTGAATATTTTCATGGAAAAAGTCATAGTATAGTATGTCGAATATTTTCATGAAAAAAGTCATAGTATAGTATGTCGAATATTTTCGTGAAAAAAAGTCATAGTATAGTATGTCGAATATTTTCATGGAAAAAAAAGTCATAGTATAGTATGTCGAATATTTTCATGAAAAAAGTAATAGTATCGTATTTCGAATATTTTCATGAAAAAAAAGTCATAGTATAGTATGTCGAATATTTTCATGAAAAAAGTAATAGTATCGTATTTCGAATATTTTCATGGAAAAAAGTCATAGTATAGTATGTCGAATATTTTCGTGAAAAAAAGTCATAGTATAGTATGTCGAATATTTTCATGGAAAAAAAAGTCATAGTATCGTATGTCGAATATTTTCGTGAAAAAAAGTCATAGTATAGTATGTCGAATATTTTCATGAAAAAAAAACGTCATAGTATAGTATGTCGAATATTTTCGTGAAAAAAAGTCATAGTATAGTATGTCGAATATTTTCATGAAAAAAGTCATAGTATAGTATGTCGAATATTTTCATGGAAAAAAAAGTCATAGTATAGTATGTCGAAAAATTTCGTGAAAAAAAGTCACAGTGTAGTATGTCGAATATTTTCGTGAAAAAAAGTCATAGTATAGTGTGTTGAATATTTTCATGAAAAAAGTAATAGTATCGTATGTTGAATATTTTCATGGAAAAAAACGTCATAGTATAGCATGTCGAATATTTTCATGGAAAAAAGTCATAGTATAGTATGTCGAATATTTTCATGGAAAAAAGTAATAGTATCGTATTTCGAATATTTTCATGGAAAAAAAAGTCATAGTATAGTATGTCGAAAAATTTCGTGAAAAAAAGTCACAGTGCAGTATGTCGAATATTTTCATGAAAAAAGTAATAGTATCGTATTTCGAATATTTTCATGGAAAAAAAAAGTCAAAGTATAGTATGTCGAATATTTTCGTGAAAAAAAGTCATAGTATCGTATTTCGAATATTTTCATGAAAAAAGTCATAGTATAGTATGTCGAACATTTTCATGGAAAAAAACGTCATAGTATAGCATGTCGAATATTTTCATGAAAAAAGTCATAGTATAGTATGTCGAATATTTTCGTGAAAAAAAGTCATAGTATCGTATTTCGAATATTTTCATGAAAAAAGTCATAGTATAGTATGTCGAATATTTTCATGGAAAAAAACGTCATAGTATAGTATGTCGAATATTTTCATGAAAAAAAAGTCATAGTATAGTGTGTCGAATATTTTCGTGAAAAAAACGTCATAGTATAGTATGTCGAATATTTTCATGAAAAAAAAGTCATAGTATAGTATGTCGAATATTTTCATGGAAAAAAACGTCATAGTATAGTATGTCGAATATTTTCATGAAAAAAAAGTCATAGTATAGTGTGTCGAATATTTTCGTGAAAAAAAGTCATAGTATAGTATGTCGAATATTTTCATGGAAAAAAAAGTCATAGTATAGTATGTCGAATATTTTCATGAAAAAAGTAATAGTATCGTATGTCGAATATTTTCATGGAAAAAAAACGTCGTAGTATAGCATGTCGAAAAATTTCGTGAAAAAAAGTCACAGTGTAGTATGTCGAATATTTTCATGAAAAAAGTCATAGTATAGTATGTCGAATATTTTCGTGAAAAAAAGTCATAGTATAGTATGTCGAATATTTTCATGGAAAAAGTCATAGTATAGTATGTCGAATATTTTCGTGGAAAAAAACGTCATAGTGTAGTATGTCGAATATTTTCATGAAAAAAGTCATAGTATAGTATGTCGAATATTTTCATGGAAAAAAAAGTCATAGTATAGTATGTCGAAAAATTTAGTGAAAAAAAGTCACAGTGTAGTATGTCGAATATTTTCGTGAAAAAAAGTCATAGTATAGTATGTCGAATATTTTCATGGAAAAAAAAGTCATAGTATAGCATGTCGAATATTTTCGTGAAAAAAAGTCATAGTATAGTATGTCGAATATTTTCATGGAAAAAGTCATAGTATAGTATGTCGAATATTTTCGTGAAAAAAAGTCATAGTATAGTATGTCGAATATTTTCATGGAAAAAGTAATAGTATCGTATTTCGAATATTTTCATGGAAAAAAAAAGTCATAGTATAGTATGTCGAATATTTTCATGGAAAAAAACGTCATAGTGTAGTATGTCGAATATTTTCATGAAAAAAGTCATAGTATAGTATGTCGAATATTTTCATGGAAAAAAAAGTCATAGTATAGTATGTCGAATATTTTCATGAAAAAAGTAATAGTATCGTATTTCGAATATTTTCATGGAAAAAAAGTCATAGTATAGTATTTCGAATATTTTCATGGAAAAAAACGTCATAGTATAGTATGTCGAATATTTTCGTGAAAAAAAGTCATAGTATAGTATGTCGAATATTTTCATGAAAAAAGTCATAGTATAGTATGTCGAATATTTTCATGGAAAAAAAAGTCATAGTATAGTATGTCGAAAAATTTCGTGAAAAAAAGTCACAGTGTAGTATGTCGAATATTTTCGTGAAAAAAAGTCATAGTATAGTATGTCGAATATTTTCGTGAAAAAAAGTCATAGTATAGTGTGTTGAATATTTTCATGGAAAAAGTCATAGTATAGTATGTCGAATATTTTCATGAAAAAAGTCATAGTATAGTGTGTTGAATATTTTCATGGAAAAAGTCATAGTATAGTATGTCGAATATTTTCGTGAAAAAAAGTCATAGTATAGTATGTCGAATATTTTCGTGAAAAAAAAGTCATAGTATAGTATGTCGAATATTTTCATGAAAAAAGTAATAGTATCGTATTTCGAATATTTTCATGGAAAAAAGTCATAGTATAGTATGTCGAATATTTTCGTGAAAAAAAGTCATAGTATAGTATGTCGAATATTTTCATGGAAAAAAAAGTCATAGTATCGTATGTCGAATATTTTCGTGAAAAAAAGTCATAGTATAGTATGTCGAATATTTTCATGGAAAAAAACGTCATAGTATAGTATGTCGAATATTTTCGTGAAAAAAAGTCATAGTATAGTATGTCGAATATTTTCGTGAAAAAAAGTCATAGTATAGTATGTCGAATATTTTCATGAAAAAAGTAATAGTATCGTATTTAGAATATTTTCATGGAAAAAAAAGTCATAGTATAGTATGTCGAAAAATTTCGTGAAAAAAAGTCACAGTGTAGTATGTCGAATATTTTCGTGAAAAAAAAGTCATAGTATAGTGTGTTGAATATTTTCATGAAAAAAGTAATAGTATCGTATGTTGAATATTTTCATGGAAAAAAACGTCATAGTATAGCATGTTGAATATTTTCATGGAAAAAAGTCATAGTATAGTATGTCGAATATTTTCGTGAAAAAAAGTAATAGTATCGTATTTCGAATATTTTCATGGAAAAAAACGTCATAGTATAGCATGTCGAATATTTTCATGGAAAAAGTCATAGTATAGTATGTCGAATATTTTCATGGAAAAAAAAGTCATAGTATAGTATGTCGAATATTTTCATGAAAAAAGTAATAGTATCGTATTTCGAATATTTTCATGGAAAAAAGTCATAGTATAGTATGTCGAATATTTTCGTGAAAAAAAGTCATAGTATAGTATGTCGAATATTTTCATGGAAAAAAAAGTCATAGTATAGTATGTCGAATATTTTCGTGAAAAAAAGTCATAGTATAGTATGTCGAATATTTTCATGAAAAAAGTAATAGTATCGTATTTCGAATATTTTCATGGAAAAAAAAGTCATAGTATAGTATGTCGAATATTTTCATGGAAAAAAACGTCATAGTATAGTATGTCGAAAAATTTCGTGAAAAAAAGTCACAGTGTAGTATGTCGAATATTTTCGTGAAAAAAAGTCATAGTATAGTGTGTTGAATATTTTCATGAAAAAAGTAATAGTATCGTATGTTGAATATTTTCATGGAAAAAAACGTCATAGTATAGTATGTCGAATATTTTCGTGAAAAAAAGTAATAGTATCGTATGTCGAATATTTTCATGGAAAAAAGTAATAGTATCGTATTTCGAATATTTTCATGGAAAAAAAAGTCATAGTATAGTATGTCGAAAAATTTCGTGAAAAAAAGTCACAGTGCAGTATGTCGAATATTTTCATGAAAAAAGTAATAGTATCGTATTTCGAATATTTTCATGGAAAAAAAAAGTCATAGTATAGTATGTCGAATATTTTCGTGAAAAAAAGTAATAGTATCGTATGTCGAATATTTTCATGGAAAAAAACGTCATAGTATAGCATGTCGAATATTTTCATGGAAAAAAAAGTCATAGTATAGTATGTCGAAAAATTTCGTGAAAAAAAGTCATAGTATAGTATGTCGAATATTTTCATGAAAAAAGTCATAGTATAGTATGTCGAATATTTTCATGGAAAAAAAAGTCATAGTATAGTATGTCGAATATTTTCATGAAAAAAGTAATAGTATCGTATGTCGAATATTTTCGTGAAAAAAAGTCATAGTATAGCATGTCGAATATTTTCATGGAAAAAAAAGTCATAGTATAGCATGTCGAATATTTTCATGGAAAAAAAAAAGTCATAGTATAGTATGTCGAATATTTTCATGAAAAAAGTCATAGTATAGTATGTCGAATATTTTCATGGAAAAAAAAGTCAAAGTATAGTATGTCGAATATTTTCATGAAAAAAAAGTCATAGTATAGTATGTCGAATATCTTCATGAAAAAAGTCATAGTATAGTATGTCGAATATTTTCATGGAAAAAAAAGTCATAGTATAGTATGTCGAAAAATTTCGTGAAAAAAAGTCACAGTGCAGTATGTCGAATATTTTCATGAAAAAAGTAATAGTATCGTATTTCGAATATTTTCATGGAAAAAAAAAGTCATAGTATAGTATGTCGAAAAATTTCGTGAAAAAAAGTCACAGTGTAGTATGTCGAATATTTTCATGGAAAAAAACGTCATAGTATAGCATGTTGAATATTTTCATGGAAAAAAGTCATAGTATAGTATGTCGAATATTTTCGTGAAAAAAAGTCATAGTATCGTATTTCGAATATTTTCATGAAAAAAGTCATAGTATAGTATGTCGAATATTTTCATGGAAAAAAACGTCATAGTATAGTGTGTCGAATATTTTCGTGAAAAAACGTCATAGTATAGTATGTCGAATATTTTCATGAAAAAAAAGTCATAGTATAGTGTGTCGAATATTTTCGTGAAAAAAAGTCATAGTATAGTATGTCGAATATTTTCATGGAAAAAAAAGTCACAGTGTAGTATGTCGAATATTTTCATGAAAAAAGTCATAGTATAGTATGTCGAATATTTTCGTGAAAAAAAGTCATAGTATAGTATGTCGAATATTTTCATGGAAAAAGTCATAGTATAGTATGTCGAATATTTTCGTGGAAAAAAGTCATAGTATAGTATGTCGAATATTTTCATGGAAAAAAACGTCATAGTATAGTATGTCGAATATTTTCATGGAAAAAAGTCATAGTATAGTATGTCGAATATTTTCATGGAAAAAAAAAGTCATAGTATAGCATGTCGAATATTTTCGTGAAAAAAAGTCATAGTATAGTATGTCGAATATTTTCATGGAAAAAGTCATAGTATAGTATGTCGAATATTTTCGTGAAAAAAAGTCATAGTATAGTATGTCGAATATTTTCATGAAAAAAGTCATAGTATAGTATGTCGAATATTTTCATGGAAAAAAAAGTCATAGTATAGTATGTCGAATATTTTCATGGAAAAAAACGTCATAGTATAGTATGTCGAATATTTTCGTGAAAAAAAGTCATAGTATAGTATGTCGAATATTTTCGTGAAAAAAAGTCATAGTATAGTATGTCGAATATTTTCATGAAAAAAGTAATAGTATCGTATTTCGAATATTTTCATGGAAAAAAAAGTCATAGTATAGTATGTCGAATATTTTCATGGAAAAAAACGTCATAGTATAGTATGTCGAATATTTTCGTGAAAAAAAGTCATAGTATAGTATGTCGAATATTTTCATGAAAAAAGTCATAGTATAGTATGTCGAATATTTTCATGGAAAAAAAAGTCATAGTATAGTATGTCGAAAAATTTCGTGAAAAAAAGTCACAGTGTAGTATGTCGAATATTTTCGTGAAAAAAAGTCATAGTATAGTGTGTTGAATATTTTCATGGAAAAAGTCATAGTATAGTATGTCGAATATTTTCATGAAAAAAGTCATAGTATAGTATGTCGAATATTTTCGTGAAAAAAAGTCATAGTATAGTATGTCGAATATTTTCATGGAAAAAAAAAGTCATAGTATAGTATGTCGAATATTTTCATGAAAAAAGTAATAGTATCGTATTTCGAATATTTTCATGAAAAAAAAGTCATAGTATAGTATGTCGAATATTTTCATGAAAAAAGTAATAGTATCGTATTTCGAATATTTTCATGGAAAAAAGTCATAGTATAGTATGTCGAATATTTTCGTGAAAAAAAGTCATAGTATAGTATGTCGAATATTTTCATGGAAAAAAAAGTCATAGTATCGTATGTCGAATATTTTCGTGAAAAAAAGTCATAGTATAGTATGTCGAATATTTTCATGGAAAAAAACGTCATAGTATAGTATGTCGAATATTTTCGTGAAAAAAAGTCATAGTATAGTATGTCGAATATTTTCGTGAAAAAAAGTCATAGTATAGTATGTCGAATATTTTCATGAAAAAAGTAATAGTATCGTATTTCGAATATTTTCATGGAAAAAAAAGTCATAGTATAGTATGTCGAATATTTTCATGGAAAAAAAAGTCATAGTATAGTATGTCGAATATTTTCGTGAAAAAAAGTCATAGTATAGTATGTCGAATATTTTCATGAAAAAAGTCATAGTATAGTATGTCGAATATTTTCATGGAAAAAAAAGTCATAGTATAGTATGTCGAAAAATTTCGTGAAAAAAAGTCACAGTGTAGTATGTCGAATATTTTCGTGAAAAAAAGTCATAGTATAGTGTGTTGAATATTTTCATGAAAAAAGTAATAGTATCGTATGTTGAATATTTTCATGGAAAAAAACGTCATAGTATAGCATGTCGAATATTTTCATGGAAAAAAGTCATAGTATAGTATGTCGAATATTTTCATGGAAAAAAGTAATAGTATCGTATTTCGAATATTTTCATGGAAAAAAAAGTCATAGTATAGTATGTCGAAAAATTTCGTGAAAAAAAGTCACAGTGCAGTATGTCGAATATTTTCATGAAAAAAGTAATAGTATCGTATTTCGAATATTTTCATGGAAAAAAAAAGTCAAAGTATAGTATGTCGAATATTTTCGTGAAAAAAAGTCATAGTATCGTATTTCGAATATTTTCATGAAAAAAGTCATAGTATAGTATGTCGAACATTTTCATGGAAAAAAACGTCATAGTATAGCATGTCGAATATTTTCATGAAAAAAGTCATAGTATAGTATGTCGAATATTTTCGTGAAAAAAAGTCATAGTATCGTATTTCGAATATTTTCATGAAAAAAGTCATAGTATAGTATGTCGAATATTTTCATGGAAAAAAACGTCATAGTATAGTATGTCGAATATTTTCATGAAAAAAAAGTCATAGTATAGTGTGTCGAATATTTTCGTGAAAAAAACGTCATAGTATAGTATGTCGAATATTTTCATGAAAAAAAAGTCATAGTATAGTATGTCGAATATTTTCATGGAAAAAAACGTCATAGTATAGTATGTCGAATATTTTCATGAAAAAAAAGTCATAGTATAGTGTGTCGAATATTTTCGTGAAAAAAAGTCATAGTATAGTATGTCGAATATTTTCATGGAAAAAAAAGTCATAGTATAGTATGTCGAATATTTTCATGAAAAAAGTAATAGTATCGTATGTCGAATATTTTCATGGAAAAAAACGTCGTAGTATAGCATGTCGAAAAATTTCGTGAAAAAAAGTCACAGTGTAGTATGTCGAATATTTTCATGAAAAAAGTCATAGTATAGTATGTCGAATATTTTCGTGAAAAAAAGTCATAGTATAGTATGTCGAATATTTTCATGGAAAAAGTCATAGTATAGTATGTCGAATATTTTCGTGGAAAAAAACGTCATAGTGTAGTATGTCGAATATTTTCATGAAAAAAGTCATAGTATAGTATGTCGAATATTTTCATGGAAAAAAAAGTCATAGTATAGTATGTCGAAAAATTTAGTGAAAAAAAGTCACAGTGTAGTATGTCGAATATTTTCGTGAAAAAAAGTCATAGTATAGTATGTCGAATATTTTCATGGAAAAAAAAGTCATAGTATAGCATGTCGAATATTTTCGTGAAAAAAAGTCATAGTATAGTATGTCGAATATTTTCATGGAAAAAGTCATAGTATAGTATGTCGAATATTTTCGTGAAAAAAAGTCATAGTATAGTATGTCGAATATTTTCATGGAAAAAGTAATAGTATCGTATTTCGAATATTTTCATGGAAAAAAAAGTCATAGTATAGTATGTCGAATATTTTCATGGAAAAAAACGTCATAGTGTAGTATGTCGAATATTTTCATGAAAAAAGTCATAGTATAGTATGTCGAATATTTTCATGGAAAAAAAAGTCATAGTATAGTATGTCGAATATTTTCATGAAAAAAGTAATAGTATCGTATTTCGAATATTTTCATGGAAAAAAAAGTCATAGTATAGTATGTCGAATATTTTCATGGAAAAAAACGTCATAGTATAGTATGTCGAATATTTTCGTGAAAAAAAGTCATAGTATAGTATGTCGAATATTTTCATGAAAAAAGTCATAGTATAGTATGTCGAATATTTTCATGGAAAAAAAAGTCATAGTATAGTATGTCGAAAAATTTCGTGAAAAAAAGTCACAGTGTAGTATGTCGAATATTTTCGTGAAAAAAAGTCATAGTATAGTATGTCGAATATTTTCGTGAAAAAAAGTCATAGTATAGTGTGTTGAATATTTTCATGGAAAAAGTCATAGTATAGTATGTCGAATATTTTCATGAAAAAAGTCATAGTATAGTATGTCGAATATTTTCGTGAAAAAAAGTCATAGTATAGTATGTCGAATATTTTCGTGAAAAAAAAGTCATAGTATAGTATGTCGAATATTTTCATGAAAAAAGTAATAGTATCGTATTTCGAATATTTTCATGGAAAAAAGTCATAGTATAGTATGTCGAATATTTTCGTGAAAAAAAGTCATAGTATAGTATGTCGAATATTTTCATGGAAAAAAAAGTCATAGTATCGTATGTCGAATATTTTCGTGAAAAAAAGTCATAGTATAGTATGTCGAATATTTTCATGGAAAAAAACGTCATAGTATAGTATGTCGAATATTTTCGTGAAAAAAAGTCATAGTATAGTATGTCGAATATTTTCGTGAAAAAAAGTCATAGTATAGTATGTCGAATATTTTCATGAAAAAAGTAATAGTATCGTATTTAGAATATTTTCATGGAAAAAAAAGTCATAGTATAGTATGTCGAAAAATTTCGTGAAAAAAAGTCACAGTGTAGTATGTCGAATATTTTCGTGAAAAAAAGTCATAGTATAGTGTGTTGAATATTTTCATGAAAAAAGTAATAGTATCGTATGTTGAATATTTTCATGGAAAAAAACGTCATAGTATAGCATGTTGAATATTTTCATGGAAAAAAGTCATAGTATAGTATGTCGAATATTTTCGTGAAAAAAAGTAATAGTATCGTATTTCGAATATTTTCATGGAAAAAAACGTCATAGTATAGCATGTCGAATATTTTCATGGAAAAAGTCATAGTATAGTATGTCGAATATTTTCATGGAAAAAAAAAGTCATAGTATAGTATGTCGAATATTTTCATGAAAAAAGTAATAGTATCGTATTTCGAATATTTTCATGGAAAAAAGTCATAGTATAGTATGTCGAATATTTTCGTGAAAAAAAGTCATAGTATAGTATGTCGAATATTTTCATGGAAAAAAAAGTCATAGTATAGTATGTCGAATATTTTCGTGAAAAAAAGTCATAGTATAGTATGTCGAATATTTTCATGAAAAAAGTAATAGTATCGTATTTCGAATATTTTCATGGAAAAAAAAGTCATAGTATAGTATGTCGAATATTTTCATGGAAAAAAACGTCATAGTATAGTATGTCGAAAAATTTCGTGAAAAAAAGTCACAGTGTAGTATGTCGAATATTTTCGTGAAAAAAAGTCATAGTATAGTGTGTTGAATATTTTCATGAAAAAAGTAATAGTATCGTATTTCGAATATTTTCATGGAAAAAAAAAGTCATAGTATAGTATGTCGAAAAATTTCGTGAAAAAAAGTCACAGTGTAGTATGTCGAATATTTTCATGGAAAAAAACGTCATAGTATAGCATGTTGAATATTTTCATGGAAAAAAGTCATAGTATAGTATGTCGAATATTTTCGTGAAAAAAAGTAATAGTATCGTATTTCGAATATTTTCATGGAAAAAAACGTCATAGTATAGCATGTCGAATATTTTCATGGAAAAAAAAGTCATAGTATAGTATGTCGAAAAATTTCGTGAAAAAAAGTCATAGTATAGTATGTCGAATATTTTCATGAAAAAAGTCATAGTATAGTATGTCGAATATTTTCATGGAAAAAAAAGTCATAGTATAGTATGTCGAATATTTTCATGAAAAAAGTAATAGTATCGTATGTCGAATATTTTCGTGAAAAAAAGTCATAGTATAGCATGTCGAATATTTTCATGGAAAAAAAAGTCATAGTATAGCATGTCGAATATTTTCATGGAAAAAAAAAAGTCATAGTATAGTATGTCGAATATTTTCATGAAAAAAGTCATAGTATAGTATGTCGAATATTTTCATGGAAAAAAAAGTCAAAGTATAGTATGTCGAATATTTTCATGAAAAAAAAGTCATAGTATAGTATGTCGAATATCTTCATGAAAAAAGTCATAGTATAGTATGTCGAATATTTTCATGGAAAAAAACGTCATAGTATCGTATGTCGAATATTTTCATGGAAAAAAAGTCATAGTATAGTATGTCGAATATTTTCATGGAAAAAAGTAATAGTATCGTATTTCGAATATTTTCATGGAAAAAAAAGTCATAGTATAGTATGTCGAAAAATTTCGTGAAAAAAAGTCACAGTGCAGTATGTCGAATATTTTCATGAAAAAAGTAATAGTATCGTATTTCGAATATTTTCATGGAAAAAAAAAGTCAAAGTATAGTATGTCGAATATTTTCGTGAAAAAAAGTCATAGTATCGTATTTCGAATATTTTCATGAAAAAAGTCATAGTATAGTATGTCGAACATTTTCATGGAAAAAAAAGTCATAGTATAGTATGTCGAATATTTTCATGAAAAAAGTAATAGTATCGTATTTCGAATATTTTCATGAAAAAAAAGTCATAGTATAGTATGTTGAAAAAAAGTCACAATATAAAATGTAAAAAAAAAATATTTAAAAGTCATAGTATATTATATCGAGAAAAAAAGTTATAGTATGTCAAAAAAAAATTAAAAAGTCATAGTATAGTATGTTGAAATATTGAAAATTAAACATCAACACATTTTAACCAGAAATAATGTCATGTCTGTGTGCAACAACAGAAAAATGGGAATGAGATAGTGTGCAGGTATTTTTCTGCTTGTGCTTCCTTCTAAATGCTCGACAAATTAACCAAGAGTAGTTTTTGGATATCAACTATAAATTTGCGTTTATGAAACCGAATTCTTCAACACAACTTCTGACAGGTAAGCAGAAGCTTTTTGCCATCATTGAATGTTTTCCGTCTTTTCTGGATTCATGTCTTAGGCCCTGTTCAGACATGGCATTAACATGCGTCCTGGGTGATCCGATCACAAGTGGACAGCTCTAAGTACAGATGTGAACGCACTCAAGACGCATTGAGATCCGATTGCTCAGACCACAGTCAGAGGTGGTCTTGGCCACATATGGCCACATTCTTTTGGCAGTGTGTACGCGAATGTGTTGCGGAACAACAACACTGACACATCTGCGACAGTATGATAATGATGCACTTTGTGTGCCCAGTCTGATCTTCTGTAGACATGTAGCCTATAGATGAGATATATTTTAATAAAATACAGTTGTACTTAGGGATGTCCATAATTAACCGTTAACCGACATTAAGCATTTTAAATTTTTAAAAATGAGCATCCCTAGTGTACTTACAGGATACATAGGCCCAGAAGCTGTCTCCATGCCGCGAGGCTTGTGACTGCCTGTCTATACAGAGGCGAAGTCCCTCACTTTCCAGTGGATCTTATTTTCTGAAAAAATATGAACGTTAGTCAATGGCGAAAGGACAAATATTCTTTTAATCCCATTTGAATTGCGCCATGAATCACACGTTTGTCAATTTAAAACATTATTTTACAAGTCAAGAAAGTTGCAGTTCGTTGTAGTATCATTTAGTTTTGTGTGAAACCGCTCAGTGAGCTACATCTCTCGTCTCGCACAATATACGTCACCAACGCACAGATGAAACGTTAGCTTACCTGATGTGTTGTGATGTGAAGAACGAGCAGACCTGTTGCTGGTGTGAGTACATCTGAGTGGGACGTCAGTTGAGTAGACGGTCCTTAATGTGGCTGAGGATACATTCGCGTACATGCTGCTAAAAGAATGCGACCATATACGGCTGAGTGATCAGATCTCAATGAGTCTAGAGTGCATTCGCATCTGCAATAATGCTGTGGTCAGACCAATAGCGAAATACATTTTCCCCGGGTGTTTGATCGCCGGTATCATTTTATCATCATTTGTTTTCATTCGCACTAGACGCCGGAGAGGAGAAGGAGCTTGTCTTCATAGATACCAACAACGTCTCTTTCCGCCATCAACCATTGACGAAATAACCACGGTTCATAACATCACCCGGCGGCGAGCTGTATTCACATACAGTGCCATTGCACCGACTGTATCTAGCAAGCCACACGTCTCTACAGCGGTATGAACCCAAAATAAACAGATTGTGCTGTGATTTAATTGCAATAAACGGATCAAACTGATGCCGGAATAACAACATAATGATGCAGATTAGTAAAAATTCTGCTGAATTCATGCTTTGTCAGGTCTGTCCGCGGGACGACAAGCAAACAACTTTTAAAATGATTGTTTTCTGAATGGAGTTCGGATCGATCAGTGCCAGGCTAAGCTAACTTTGTAGATACTCCATCAACGCTCAACATAACGTCATCTAGGCGTAAATACGGCAGCGACGTTGTTGTTTATACTATAGACAGTCTTTGTATAAACCAGAGTTTCAGCCGGTCTCTGTACAAATATGATGTACTATCGTAGATCTGGGTGACCACAGACGGCGACACAGCGTCACGCAAAGTTCTCACTCGAGTTTAAATATTTTAACTCCCGCAAATACTACGCACCGATCACGTCGCCCGGCGCTAATTCCCGTCTATTCGCCTCTTTGCATTGGCTTTGTATGTAGTCGCGCTGTGTGAAAAGTTCACTTCGCTCTTGGTGTGAACGCACCTTTAGAGATGTCCTCTTGTGATCCCATCACCCAGGGCACATGCTAATGTCAGATCTGAACAGGCCCAAAGACGGCAGCAAAAATGTTCCCAGAGACACATGACGCGACGAGTTGTATAAAACTGTCATTACAGTGATTTATTATAATGAACCATGAAAATAGCCAACCAGTGCAGTGTCTGTGAGTCTCTCCCCTCCACACAAACATACACTCACACACACAAATAATAAAAAAAAAGACAAGGTTGAAGAGTCCAGAGAGGGAAAAAAAAAATAAAAATAATGCTACAGTCACAGAAACATTCAGCTTTGCCAAGAAGAGCGTTCATATTTACAACCATATTTCAAAAAATGGGATGGGAGCGAATTGTACAAGCATAGAAAAGAAAAGAAGCGAATATTTACAACCTGTTCCTGGTGAAAGCTGGAGTAACCACCTATACATTAAATTACACTTTCTACAAATAACCATTGATATTCAAAAATAAACCGCTAACGTCCTACCTGTGGGCGACGCCACTCTGCCTACCTCAGAAGACTACAAGCACTCGTTACAAGAAATCACGCACGCACTTCCCGCCGTTAAGCAACCGTACTCTTTCACACAACACACATACGTACTCGCATTCACACAGCCTCCCGTGGTGGTGAGGCAGGCTCCCAGAAACGGGTCTTTTCTGAATCTGCAGCGGTGAACAGATATTTGTTGTTAGACAGAGGAATAAAAAAAATAATTGTGTTTTTTTCTCTATACAAAAAGCTTTCTCTTTGCTATAATGAGCCACTAGATTAAAACAAATAAATGGTGTAGAGAGCCGACGACAGACGAGAGAGAAGTAAAAGGAATAACTGACAGAGGAGGAGGGTATAGGCTGGAATGTCCATAGATAAACAAAGTGCGGGGCCTTACAACGGGAGTCCAAACAAGACACAGAACACAGAGAGCGTTCCTCTCCATCACAGGAAGGATATATAAAAACAAACGGAGGCCAGAGAGAGAGGGCTATGAGCACCGGGGGGATCGTCCATCTTCATTTTTACACAGTTTGTCTTGAAGATTATGTCACTGTCCTTTTTGTCTAAAATTTTCTGTCCTTGTTTTTTGTGTTTTTCTTAAAAAGTATCCTTTTATCCCACAATCAGCTGTTTTTCCACTGGCCATGTGTTCATAGAAAACGTATCTACAGCTTATGATACACGCCCCTCTCAGGCCGAGTCCTCAGGGGCTGCCGGCGGCCGAGAGGGCGGTCAGTGCCACCCTGTGCTCAGGTACCCCGAGCTGTGGAAGGGGGTCGAGGACGCTGGAGCGCCACGAGTCCCAGAAGGCATCTGGGAGGCGGCGGCCTGGGCTTGGCCTTGTTGAGTCTGTTGGGGAGGTGGAGGGGGAGGTGGAGGCAGTCCGGTCTGCTGAAGGGGCGGGGGGTACGTCGACGGGGGCACTGAAGGGTTGGCGGCGGCGCCTGGGTGCAGCAACGCCGGCTGAAAAGCCCCTAAGTTCTGAAAGTGGTGGGGCTGCGTCGAGGGGGCGGGGGGAGGTGGGGGAGGAGGTGGAGGAGGGGTGAGCGACAGCAGCGTGCCGCCCGTAGGAGGCGCCTGCTGCTGCTGCTGCTGGGGGGTCTGGACCTGTGGGGGAGGAGGTGGAGGAGGGGCGGTGCTCAGCATGAGCTGGTGCTGCTGGATGGGAGGAGGCTGCAGGTGCAGCAGGGTGGGGCCGGGCATCGGGTGTGGGGGTGGAGGAGGCGGCGGCGGTGGAGCTGCTGAGCTCTGATAGTGCACGCTGTGGGGAATAGTCTGCATCAGGGTCTGAGAACCAGGAGGGTAGGGGGGCGTGACGGCAGCTTTAAACCCAGGGAACTGTCCAGCAGGTGAGGGGCTCTGACTGGGAAAATAGGCCGTGGAGACCGGTGGTGCTGGTGGAGGAGGAGGAGGTGGTGGTGGTGGAGCACTCTGGGTGGTGTACTGGGAGAAAGGAGCCGGACCAGTCTGAGCCTGAGGCTGCGGCTGGTTCTGAGGCTGAGCGGAGAACAGCGCCCTCTGGCTGCGGTAGGGAGAGCCCTGAGGCTGAGGCTTGGGGGAGTGGAGGAGGGGGGGTCCAGGGTAGTGGACCGGAGAGGAGGGTAATGGGGTGGGGTGCAGCTTCGTGGGGGTCAGAGGAGCCGGTTTGGGCGCCGCAGGCTTGGTGGTCGGCTGGCTGGTCGGATTGGGCGTCCGAGGCTGACTGTCGGCGTCTTCCTCCTTCGCTGGCCGACTGGGAGGCTGGGGGAGAGGACCAGGAGAGCCGGGCTGGGAGGGAGGAGAGAGGAAAAGTCATTCAGTTGTTAAGCACAGATATATATACGTAGATGTCGCATTGGGTCTACGTATCTACACATATATAGCTGCGATGAATCAGATCTCCTTCATGTGTTGACTTACTGCGTGGGTCGGGGTCTTTTGAAGACTTGGAGATGGGCAATCTCTAAGTGCAGGTGTATCTCCACCTTCTGTCTCGCCATCTAAAAAGAGGAAATGTTGATGTAAACAATACTTTTTAAAGGGAATCACGTTTATTTGCCTGCCCGCTTCCAGTCTTCACGCTAAGCTAAACTGTTTCCTGGCTATGGCTTTACATTTAACATTTGAGAGTGGCATCTAACTCTTGCATACTTCCCAAGCTGTGAAACTCTTCCTTTAATACTGATGATCGAGAGTCGGTATTCTCACCCGTGTCTTTGTCTTTGCTGAGCAGCAGAGCTCTGTGGTAGCTGCGTTCTCGGGCCTGCTCTACAGACGTGGACGACGTCCTAAAAAACATGAGGATCATCACAATCTAATTCTAGTAGTAACACATGAAGTGGAACAGCACATACTAGATATGTTACGATACAGTAAATAAGCTGACATGAATGACAACTGGATAATAACAGAGTCCTTATAGGCGCCAGATTTGTCTTTACAGTTACTGTGAAATAAAAATTACATATACCGTGATAGAAGATCCCTAGCTGTTAGCTGCGAACCGTCATGTTGAGAGGCAGTAGAAACACTCATAATGCCGTGTTTAGCACCTTTAAAGTAGAAGTAGTTTTGATTGAACTCACCATTGTCCCTCTCCTCCTTCCTTCTCCCCTTTCTCTCCAGGCGCCTCGGCTTCCTCACTGGTCTGAGGCTCTTTGACAGCGGTGGTGGTGTTGGTGTTGCAGAGAGGAGTGGGAGCAGGGGGTAGAGGAGGTTCACTGGTGGTCTCCAGCGCTACAGGGAAGACGTCCACACTCAGAGGTGGCACGGTGGAAACGGGTGAGCTGCACTCTGTTTTGGAGCCGCTGCGACGAGCTTCACGCTGTCGTTTCCTGTATTCTAGCAGGGAAACCTGGGAAAAACCAGAACCTCAATGTCATTTATGAGCAAAGAGCAGGTGTTATGTTAGGCCAGCAGAGGGCAGCATTTAGCACTCTAGCTTTTGGATTTGGGAAAGAGTTGTTCATGTTTACTAATATTTTTTAGATTGTGTATGTATGAATTTTGAAAATGGGCGTAGTTCCCCTTTAACTTACATGCAGTATCTATGCTATTCTGATCAACTTAGTAAAATGTTACGAGCTCTGCTCACTCACCTTTTTCTTCTGTGGGGGGTTCTGCGACGACCCTCCTCCCTCACCAGAGCCGTCCCCGTTCAGCGAGCGCGAGAAGCCAAGTGCACCTCCCTCCTCAGAGCAGGGGTAGAAGAGCTGCTGCCCCGGGGCTTCACTGAAGGGGGCCTGAGCAACAACCAAAGACCCCGTTCCTGCTGCAGACCCTGCTGCAGCCCCAGCTGCAGCCTCAGGCCTGAAGGGAGAAACCAGAGGCTCCAGGGTGTGAGAGGGGGTGAGGTCCCTTAAGTTTGAGTTGACTGGAGAGAAGTTCAGGCCAGCTGGTCCAGTCGGGCCTCTCTCTGGGCTTTTTATCCAGCCGGGAAAAGAGGAAGCACACGTTTCTGCAGATGAGGAAGCCTCACTGCTGCCCTCTACAACCACCACGCCGTCTGCCCGGTCCTCTCCACTGTCCACAGACTCAGCAGCTGGAGGCTGAGGACTCTCAGGAACTGACACCTTGACTTCTGCTGGGAGTCCGTCTGAACTGGGAGCCCTGAGAGTGGGAGAGGAGACCAACGAAGGAGGACGATCGGCCTAGAAGAGGAGGGAGGAATCAACGTCAGGGGACAGTCTTAATAAAGGAAACGCATGTTAAACCTTGAAAATAGAGCAGCAAAAAAGCGTCCTTCACTCACCTCTTGCACACTGGGTTTCCGGCTGACCTCTGGGGAGCTTTCCACTGAAGATTCACTCTGTGAAACAAGAACAGACTTAGTCACTCCAGTCCAGTTCTTTTCCTCAAGTGAACAAATGTGCAGCCTCTCTGGGTTTTCCATTTGGACAGTCTTACCTCCTGAAGGGCGTTAAGTGTCTGTGTTGGGGTGCTGGGCGAGGCCTCTGTACTGGGCTCCTCTGTTCGGGGACGCGGTGGGGTCGCCAGTAAGACGGGGGTTGCTGGTGCCTCCGATTGGTCCACCCTGGTGGGCGTGGCACAAGGGGAGCCGTAGGGTGTCGAGCCCTCGGACATGCAGGCATCTAACGGACTCAACCGCCGCTTTTTCAAAGGTGTGGGCAACTCTGTAGGAAGAAATGTGATGTGTGATTTAGCTAAACATTCATCCAATATAGTGTTTTCCCTTCTACTTTAATGTAGTTAAGGGGAGACACTGCAGGTGAATAGGGTAAACATTGTAACAAATACATATCACCATGAAACATAACCAATTATTAGTTTTCTGAAATGTTTAAATATGCAAATTAGGCATTATCTTATTAAATATGTGCTAATTTTCATACATTTCCAGAACAGAAATCTGAACTTTGGATGAATCCAGGTTCAAAATGACTGTTTCATTTTGTTGACATATTAAAGTCAAAGGTTTTTACAGAGGGGATTTTGGATACCTCTTTTTATCACTCCATAAATCAGAAAATACTGTCAACAGCCATAAAAAAAAAACTATTTTTGCCATGTTTTTAGGACTTACGTGTTCTATAAATCAGGCTATGAATGATGTATGAACAAACGCCTCTGTAAAAATCCTTCAGATAATAGATAAATTGGGCTTGAGTTTGCCATGTTATATGATATGAGCATATTATGCTAAATGCAGTACCTGTGAGGGTTTCTGGACAATATTTGTCATTTTTTTGTGTTGTTAATTGATTTCCAGTAATAAATATAAACATACATTTGCATAAAGCAGCATAAGTGCCCACTCCCATATTGATAAGAGTATTAAATACTTGACAAATCTCCCTTTTAAAGTACATTTTGAACAGATAAAAAAGCTGGACCAACCTTCTACATCTATTAGAGTCTTAAATGTTGAATAAAAAAAAATTTTGTTTTCAACCTGGCATTTGTTTCATTTGGTCAGACCCGTTAATGCTGCACCAGACTGAGTGCTGGCTGCCTACCTGGTAGCAAGCAAGTGCCGTTGTAGGGTAGAGGGCTGTCAGAGTCTCCGTTAATGGAGGGGCTGAGAGGACCCTCGCTGGGCATGAGGAGGCTCGGTCGTCTGGCCGGGCTGGTGGAGCCCTCCTCCTCTAGAGCCTGCTTCAACCATCGCTGTAACAAAGAGTAGATTTTCAGTTAGATTGATACTGATAGCCTTGTATTTCTTGATAATAGTGAAATTTCCTTCATCATTGCAAGAAACTTTACAGGCGATCAAATTAGTTTAACTCACTAGAAAAAAAAAAAATCCATATGACTTTCCAAATCTGTCTGGATGTAATTTTTGAGTATAAAAAAGCCAGATGGGAATATTTCTAAAGCAGGAGTCTGTACCTTCTTGCAGGATCCTGTGGTTGGCGGCGTTTCAGGCAGTTCTCTGGAACGCCGTCTCCCAGTGGGGACTCCGGGAGTGGTGGGGCTGCGGTTTGCCAGGAATGGCGATGAGAAGCGGACGTAGTGTTTCGGCGTGCTGTAGACCTGTGGAGAGCAGGCCATGCCCGGTAGGGCGTTGAGCTGCGTGGCAAGTACTTCAGGGTCACTGCTTATTCTCAGCGGCCTCTCTGGCACCGGCTCTGGGGTTCGTACGCCACCGTGGTCCTGCTGCTTCTCTCCCACCCACTCACTCACAAAGTGCTGTTGGAAAGAGAAGATTTATCTAATTATTTAACAACCTGTAGGGTTTCCCTCATATTAAATGTGTTTGATATGATGTGCATATTTGCCAAAACAAATTAGATATTAAAATTTGAGATACTTTGTTTACAAGTAGCTCAATTTTAAGACCAAAATATGAATAAAACAGTCAAGTATAGGTGTCCAACAACCACACTATTGCTCAGTAACGGTGACATTGCTGTTGCCCATGCAGAAATAGTGCTGTGGCCGTACCTTTTTAGTTTTGAAGTTCTTGCTGCCGTTGCGGTTTCTGTCGGGTGCAGGTGAGCTGCTGTGCGGCGGGCTGTCCGAGTCCAGTGCTTCGGCGGGGAGGGCCTCCGGCTCTGGTGCCATGGGCATCTCTCCTTCTGGGGCTTCGTTGCTCAGAGGCTCCACAGACTCCGTCGGAGAGCCGGGGGCCAAGTCAGAACAAGTGCTGATGGTGCGAGCTCGCCGGCGCTGCTGGCCAATGTGCGTGCGGTTCCTTGAGAAACTTTTTCTGTTCCTCGAGCTTTTGACCTTGGCCGGCTTTAGTCCTGGCTCCTCTTTCACCTCCAGAAATGGCTGTGAGAAAGACAGAGTATTTATATCTGTTAAAATGATGCAAAGTTAAAGATGAGCCTACAAACAAGCCTCCCTGGGCCCACTAGTCACATGTTGTCCTTGATAGATCATGTGTTTTGTTGTTGATCTGACCAGTAATCGCTCATATACAGTGTTTTTTTTCCTCTAGAAAAACTAATAAAAGAAATTCTATGTGAAAATCCTTTGTTCTACCAGCCTTCACCAGTCTATTTAAGTACTCAAAAGAACACAAGTATTTTTGTGTCTCAGTGCTCTCACCTGCATGACAGCTGGAGAATCTGCCATCTCTGGCGTGGCTGGCGGCTCCTCCTTGATGTCACTGCGGCACCCGCCCTCCGTCTTGACGCTGCCGATTCTCTCCAGGGCCTGCTCTCTACGTTTCTCTCTCTTCTCCATGCGGGCGAAGGCTTGCAGGATGGCCTCCATCTTCCTCTCTTCCCGTGTCTGCAAAGAGATAGGCGTGGGGTTCGGAAGAGGGGTGATGAACGGGAAGAGGGAGCGGAGACTATTAGTCGATGGAGTACGACTCTCCCACATAACCCCAGAGGTAGCGAGACGACGGGTTAACGTGTGCTACACAGCAAAAGCCGATCTAGCTGTGCAAAGTGCAAGAGTGAAAGAAAGGCGTGATGGTGACCCCTCGCTTTCACAATAAGAGAAACAAAAAGGAGACAAGGTCAGGCAGGAGCAACAGGAATAAATGTTGAGGATGTAAATGGACTTGTATTTATGTGGCGCTTTTCTACCTTAACGCACAAAGAGCTTTACGGTTAAACACCGACAAACCAGGAGGTTGCACGTCTAATGTGTTCCTATATGCCACAAATAACCCCAGCTGTACCTCCACCAAAAAAACTCAAACAAAGAGATCCACCTGCAGTCAGAACACCACCTCTGAAAAGATTCATACCACGAAAAACATACTGAAACAACAGACATATTGCTGAGAGATCAGGCTGAAGACAGGTGTCTGTGAAGACGGGACAGTTAGTACGCTGGTAAGTCAGTCACCTCTGGGAGATTTGGGGGTGGGGAGGCTGGTAGATGGGTGGAGTAGGGTTGGCTATGAATGGGTCAAGTTTACCTCCTTGTGTTTCAGTCCCTTCCAGCTGGAAGCCGCCCCGACAGGGAGATGGGACTGCTCCGCTGGGTTGGCCTGAATGTTCGATAAAGAGACAGCCTAGTTTAGAAGAGACATGTCCCCCCTAAACAAGGCTTCACAAACACTGGACAGGGCTACACTAGAGACTCCCTCATCTTCTGCTGGTGCTAAATAGGCCTGGTTTAGGTGTTAGACAGGTTCGTTATATCTTACTATAGACAACACTGATAACTATGGGACTAATGACACCACAAAACTGCCAAATAACGTATTCCTGACGACATCTAGGTTAAGGATATTTTCTGAAATAAGCTGATGTTTTTAAATTTTTATGGATCACTCCTGCCACACCACTTCAGGGGTTTCTAACCTTATAACAACCTCTCCGTTATATCACAATACAAGCTTGTTAAGGCCTCTTTAAACTGGGCGGAAACTTGACTAATACGAAATACGGTAAAACTAAACCAACCAATCAGAAGAATACACTGGTCGGCACAACATTTTCTAAGTACCATTTTTTAAATACAGTTTAGGAAACAAAAACACACACGTGCACATGGGACTCTGCCAAAAAAACTATGGCCAAAAGGTTGTTTATTGTTTTGCTGCAAAAAAAAAAGTGCACCCCTCACACCAGGTTCAAAACCGTGAACCTGGGGCGTTCGTGTTCTCCCTGTGCCCGTGTGGATAGGTTAAGTGGTTAATCTCTATGTGTTGGCACTGTGATTGACTTCCTCTGACCCAATCAAGTCAGCTGGGATTGGCTACAAGGATAAGCAGGTAATGGATGGACCTAAAAACAACTTTATTGCCCCCAAGTGTAAAATTGTCTCACAGCCAGGTAGAACGCAGACTTGCAGACAACAAAACGCCACTAGTAAATCAACATTTAATCTATACTGTCAAACCAGTATACATTTGCAAACAATGGTTGTTTAAGTAGGCAAAATATCATGCCAACACACAACAATGTCATCTCCCCCGCGCCTTATCGCGCCATAGATTTACAACACCCACATGCATCTACTACGCGTCAGTTCGTGAATGCACTGATCCAGCAGCAGAGCTCTCTCCTGGGTCACATAGAAACCAGCCTATTGGATCTCCCAAAGTCAATACGGCCCTGGCAACAAGGCTCTACCCTCTGCAGCCCCTCCTCCTCCTCCTCCCTGCCGCTCTGCCTCCCACTATCTATCCCTCTCTGGCCGATTAGCACAACTGTATGTTGGCCAAAGATGAGTCAGCACTTTACACCTCGGGTCCACCGTGTGAAATGAAGCTGACTGCGGGGTAATTTCCACAGTGTCTGTGTAATGTGTGTGTGTGTGTGTGTTTGATGCCATCTCTCAGGGACATTAGGTTGTTTGGCAGGAAAGCGAGGGGTTGAACCGGTAATTGGCCATTTCAAACTTCTAACCGCAATGAAAGCGAGAGGAGAGCTACACTCATGATGCACACTGGGGGACAGTTTCAGCTCGCATGACGACACAACATACTGGTTTGCTCCCACTGACGGGAGATGGTGTTGTAAACATGTGACACTATTAAATCTCTAATATGCTGGAGGAAAAAAAAACAAGCAACAAATGAGGAAAATAAACTGCTTAATGACAGACAAGCACGAAGCCTCGGTACTGTGAAGCAGAAAAACAAATAGGGCTGAGCAAAACAGCAACAGGGGCATTGACAGAGCAGATAAGTGATGAAGAGGAGGGTGGTTTAATGGAAGGGAGGTAGAGGACAGCTGCTCCTATCCAAGCCAGACACATAGTTAGGTCCACACCCAGAGCAACAGGGGACAGAATTATTTTTTTATTTTGTCTCTTTCTGCTGGGTGGCTGCATGGCAAAACAAAAAAAGCTGTAGCCCCCTAGCTTGGCACACTTACCATCTTCCTCCTCCTCTCTGCAATCTGCTCCTCTGACTCCATCTCTACTTCATTGCTAACGGAGGTTTTGTCTTCTAGATCCTCATATAACTCAGGATCCTGTAAGAGGAGGGGAGAGGGGGGTATGGCGTTTTATCACGGCTGATCAGTCAGTCTGGCTACAGACTAGAGGGAGACAGGTGAGAGGGGAGGAGAGGGGAGGTGAGGGAGGAGGAGGAGGGGGAGTAACCTGAAATATATACGAGGGGAGTAGCTGCTTGTTTTTAGGGGTCAGTCTGTGCACCAAACACACATGCTCAGATCTTGTCTTTGGCTTAATGCTATGTTAACATCAAACACAAAGCAAATTTCGACTCGCAAGTTTGACCGCTGGGATCATTTGTGTTCATTCACGTCACTCGCGCCAGAGAGGAGGTTGAGTTTACCTCCATGTAGATACCAACAATGTTTCATCAACCATGGAAGAAATAACCACTGTTGTTGCTTTGTATATATTGTGGAAGTCTCAGATATGTCGGAAAACCAAACTACCGGTGTGTCTGGGTTCATAACATCACCCGGCGGTGCTCGGTTAATTTCACCAAACTGTATTCACTGTATCTAGCAAGCTACACGTCACTACTGCAGCATGAACACTAACTAAACACATTGTGCTGTGATTTAATTGCATTAAAAGGGATCAAAATGATGCCGAAATAACAACATAATGATGCCGATTTGTAAAAAGTCCGAATTCATGCTTTGTTTGGTCTGTCTGCAAGACGATTAGCAAAATAACTTTTAAAATGCTTGTTTTCCGAATAGAGTTTGGATCGATCAGTGCCAGGCTATGCAGCTGCTCCATCAACATTCAACATAACGTCATCTAGGCATAAATACGGCAGCGACGTTGTTGTTTATACCATAGACAGTCTGTTGTTTATACACATACATTTATACACAGAGTTTCGTTCAGTCACTGTACAGATATGACGTACTATCGTAGCTCTGGGTGACTACAGACAGGTACAAGATTTATTTCCTCCATTTCTGATTCAACAACGTCAGGACGAATCTCAACGCTGATAGGCTTCCGTGACACAGCGTCGCACCAATTTCTCACTTGACTTGAAATATTTCAACTCCTTTGTATGTAATCTTGTCGTGCGAAAAGTTTGCTTCGTGTTTGGTGTGAATGCCCCATTACGCTGTTGTTCATAAATGACGATTAATGAATACTAACTGTTTCCCTCTTACAGAATGAACCATTTAGCAGCTGACATACTCTGCCCTGCCTTCTGTGGGAGCATATGGTTGTAATGGAGATGACTTTTAGACATTTTATCTCCTCTGTTGGAAGATCTCATCTCACCTTTCTTCCTTACGGCTGTGACACCACTCTGCAAAATGCTTTTACGTTTCGTCTTAAACTATGTGATACTCTGGACCAATGTCTAAATGATCAAGCACCACATTTTCAAATACACTAACAACATTTCTATGATCTCAAACTGCTGAATGTACCCAATTTGTAACAATTTGGCTCGGTCACGGCGAGTGAAAATTGCTTTTCTGGAACAGACGCAGATGCTGTTAACACATCCGAGAGAAAACGCTACTCTTCTGAGTGTGTTGCACAAAAGGGTAATACACTGCAACACATCGCTGCCAGATACAAAAGTGTCTTGTGCAATGAAAGTAAATCTGAACTATGTCGTCAAATTATTAGTTATGGGGGTCAGAGGTGAATGCATAAAGGGATGATGGGAAAAAAGAGGGAACTAAAGAGGATGTAGAGTGACTAACAATGGAAAACACATGCACAAAACATTTAACTAAATACATGCATGGACCTCAAGGGTGAATGTATATTAACAAAAATACACTATAGTAGACTAAACATGTAACATGTGAGCAGTAAAGTGTTAAAGAAAGGTGAGATTGGGTGCATTTAGTTCAGAAAAGTGTAATCTTGCCTGGTTGTTGGAGATGGAGAGGCGGAGAGGAGACAGTTTCCTCTGTTTGCCGTCACCGACGCTCTTGCTCTTCCCGTCGCAGTCCAGACCCATGTTCTGGTTCTGGCCCAGGTCGTCCCGGACCGTCTCCTTGTCCTTGCGACTCCCTCGGCGCCGGCCTCCGGAGCCCATGTTCTCCGTGGGTTCTAGGTTGTGCTTGAGCACCGGGCACTCCTGGTTCCCCTTCACACAGGCACAGTCCACCTTGTATTTACTACAAATATTAAAAAGAGGAAGAAGTTAGAAGGCAAAAAGATCGTGGTTCTGAATGCTACATGTCAAGTTTACTCCTTGAAACTCACCAGCTGCCATAGTCATAATCAAAACCAATGGTGATCTCTGTGCCTTTGGCGATAGGCCTCAACGAGTAGATGTATAAATGCAGCATGCCGTCCTCAATGACGTGCCGCACCTGAGGGAGGTTAGGCAAAACATTATTTTAGACTAATTACTGATAAATACGGAGAGTAATGCAATATTATAACTGTGCATAAAGGCTGATTTAATTAAAATAGGCAAGATTCATCTTGGCTGTGTCTGAAATCGCATACTATACACTACACACTCAATATGTGTACCATCGTTCAACATACTTTTGTGAATTTTTTGGGGATGTTTACTTACTTCAGAATTCGGGGTGCAGGAGCGACGGATGAAGCGTGCCTCGTTGCCGAAGCTGCGAGCGTCCACGCACATCTCCAGTCCATCAAATTTAGAATAAAATAACACAAAGGGGTATGGCCTAAAGACGGAAACAAGTGAGGTCAATGCATGTGTTAATAATTCACATAAAAACATCACACTGTAATGAACTTCAAGGCAAAGTTATCCATCCCCAGAGCCCTTAAAATATTGGTTAACTTGATTGACCTGCATAAAAAAAAGCAGTATTTTATGTTCTTAAGGACTCCAAGGAGAAATCCTTTAGATAAGTCACTAGCATCACTGACCTCTTGAAGAAGTATCCGTTGGCCTCAAACTGCTGTCGAAGCATGAACTTTCCCCGGTACTCAATGATGAGGGAGTCTGGGGCCAAGTCTCGCACCGCCTTCAGGATCTTCTTGTTCTTCTGAACTTGACTCTGGAAGAGAGAGACGTTCAGACATTAGTACAGATCAGAGACGTGCTAAAACAATGCAGTTTTTTGAATGCAGTATAAATGTGTTATTTTCTCCTATTCTAAAATAGTGTATCTGAATATTTCTACATACTGGGGTTCCTAAACAGTCTTGGAATTACATAAATTGGGTATCACTGTAAAGCTGAGACTCTTGTGGATCCAATGAGCCCAACTGTATTCATGTCTGATGATGTTAGTCCCCATAGTAGACATTTCATTTTAGTGAACTTGACCTCACTGTATAAAATGACCTGGGGTGACCCCTAGGATAATCACAGCCTCATGAAACTTTACAGCCACAAATTACGGAACTAGAGCATTCAGAGGATGGATGGCTTTCCTAATTGGACTGACAATAAGGGGGTTTCTGAGCAGTTTATACAACAGAAGTGCTCGCCATCCGATCGGCAAAAAATGCAATTCTTGCTGAAATCTCCAAATGCCAAAAGTTTTTGATACCAAATCACAACATGGTTTTTTTCTTTGGTGTTCCTCGAGGTCTTGGTGTCTTAATGTGGTATTTTGGAAGGATTATTGATCATTTTTATCAATTCTCGAGTGGTAAAAAAAATGGTTAAATTTAGCACCAAATCTGTGTAACAAATGGTATCAACCCAAAAAGTGCTGCAACAACTTATGAGACATAAGTGAGCTTGAGAATGGCCATCATATACTTCTATCATAATGTTCTAATCCATTATACACTTTCAAAATTTATTTTAATGAATTAATTTATTAATTTTTGTATTTCTGATTTGTGACTAGAACAACTTGACACACAGTGCTGAGCTGTATCTCAAATTAATCTTCAGGTTCCCAGCTTTCAGATGATGTACACCACTTCTATGTGACATCTACTGTTGACTATTTATCTCCCTCTAAAGACCCCCTGTACCCCCCTAAAAAAGAGGAAAATGGTTTATGAAAAAGAGGGGTGGAGTGGAAAAGGTACACAAAAAAAAAGCTAGTGTGGTAGACTTGCAAGTATAGGAAATGTCAAGGTATGGATGTTCTGCTCACAAGAGGTTTTAAAGATGGGTGAGTTTGGACATCTGACTGTAAACAGGGTTCTACCTCCACAGGCGGTTTGAAAGAGGCAGGGTGCGTGTTGTACGCCAGGCTCTTGCCGTCGCCTTGCTCTTTGACACGCAACAGGACCTGGACGTCCTCGCTGTACTGATTGCTGCTCGCCTCCTCGTAGCGCTCCATCCACGTCTTGATCTTGTTCTCCCACAGAGACGGGTGCTCCGTTGGCTCCTGCTCTGGAGCTGCACCCTGAGGAAAGACAAACAGTACAGTTGTTGGTACATGTGGTTCAAGTTTTAACAGAAGACAACTACAGGAATCTGAACGCCGTGGCTGAGTGTTGTGTTCAGTGAGTTTACCTTTACTCTGGAAGATTTTCTGGACCCCTCTCTGAAGGCCTGCCAGAGAAGTAATGACACTTTAATGTTAAGATCAAGCATATAATACATAACGTGCTTTGACTGGGTTCATTAGAAAGTAGTCAAATCTGACCTTCTTAGCTCGGGCCGAGGATGCTGGAGACTCCCTATCACCACTCTTTTTACGTTTTTTGTCAGTCGGTTTATTGCCAAGGCGCCCAGTGGTGAGGGTGATGGTGGTAGGCGTGTGTTGGAAGGTGGAGTAGAGCTCTAGCGGCACCTCGTCTCCACTCTCTGTAGCACTGGTGTCCCCATCTGAATAAGCAAACAAACACACATTATGAGGGAGCTGCAGGGGATAAAAAGAGCTTATCCACATTACAATAACTGAAGATGTTACAGCACAGATTAGAAAAAGGATTTTGCTTCTCGTCCAGCAGGTGTCAGTGTGTCCCTGGCTCAGGCTGAGTGAAACTGGTCTGACCTGCAGGGGGAGGAGGCTGCATCCTGACAGCCTCCAAACTGCTGGGTTCACTAACAATCTGGCCATTTACTGCAGCAGTAAAAGCAGAACTGAAAGAGCTATGAACTCTCTTAGAAAACTTACAACACCTCATGACTTGCAGCGGGGGATGCAGCTCTCCAAATAACAACCTACTACTGTATTTTATCCAACTTTGTGTCAATATATTGTAACTTTGTTTATCTTTAAAGTAGGGGTGGGCGATATGACCTAAAATGTATATCAAAGGATTTCTTTTGTTTTTTGCGGCGACGGTATTATATCACCGTATTACAAAATTAAAAAGGGATATTCCACTCAAAACATGATTGTACCTCTTTTCTTCTATTGGCAATGTAAGGGGACATGTCTTTAGAAAGAAAAATATATATATTTTTAAAACAGATGTGTTTATTGGCTCCAAATAAAATGAGTTATAGGCCTACATTCGTTTTGGGAGGAGTAGCCTGCCTGCCTCCCATAATGTGAATGTAATTTGATTCATTCAGAGTTAATAGTAACAGCCATGCTGTTGTTTTCAGTTGTGAGTGAACGGTGGCCAATTTTCGAGCAACCTGGATCTCAGCAATAAAGAACATTTGGAAAAAATGTTGTTTTTTCACATATTCAGCCAACTGTTGTTTTATAATTTCAAAGTTTTTAACCTCTTTTCACCACAGCCAAACTGGGAATTACATTACATTTAAAAGAATTTACATCTTTGAAGAAACCGAAGGTTGACTTGATAACCTTTTACATCTTAACCCACATGAAGAAAGAGTTTGAAAATATGCAGCGTAGATGCTGTTGGACCGGTACTGTACAGAAGACACATGGACCGTGAGCAGCGCGGCTCGGCTGTGGGTGGCTCATCTACAGATCTGCCGTGTGTCGCCTATTTTTTTCTGCGTGATGCGCGCAAAAATAGACAGTGAAAATGATCTGTTGAGGGCTGCAGTAGCAGCTCCGTAGCAGCAATGCTGTCTGTGTGGACGCCACACACGTACGAGCCAAAACAGAACGCCGGTAGCCTGTACGTAACCATAGACAACCTGTGTGGGTGTGACGTAGTTTATCAGGTGTTGTACTACTCTTGTTTGTGTGTGTGTGTGTACTAAAACCACAACGTCTGTGTGTTTATCACTGTAATGACGATATTGCAAAATCCATTTATCACTGTAATGACGATATTGCAAAATCCATGTCGTCACCAAACTTGACACCGGTGATGAAACCGGTACACCGCCCACCCCTACTTCAAAAGGTAAATTAAAACATGAAGGTGAAGACTCAGACCTGTATATCCATCGGTGTAGCCTTGCTTACCAGACAAGCATTCTCGTTTCCTGGTCTGCAGCAGGATGGCCCTCTCTCTATCCAGGTGTCGAGGTTGGCAGCGTTCACACAAGTAGGTCTCAGGAATGTTCTGCCTGTCGATGCCCATGCAGTCTATATGCTGCCAGGCACTAAAAAAAAAGCAGAAAAAGATTGTTAATAAGCTTTTAAATCATTGTATGAAGTTGCTCAAAACAACTTTGAGCCACAGGAGGAAGATGCGCTTGAGTCATCAACTAATTAAGATCATGAAACAGATCCAGTAAACAATGACGTGTCAACTCTCACCTGCACTTATCACAGCAGATCATGTAACCGTCATCGTGGGTGAAGCCACAGATGCAGCGGGTGATGTCAGCCCCGTAGCTGCCATCCTCTGAGGTGCTGAGCGTGGTGCCCCGGGATGCTTCGTCCTGGCCCCCTGGAACAAACAACCCCCCCTCTCCTTGTCGGATCAACATGGAGGGGGGAGGGGAGGCCGGTGGAGTGGGTGGGGGCCGCGCCCCATAGTTATGGTCCTGATGGAGGGAGGAAGAAGGTAAATGACAGTTTAGTACAGTGATAATTCACACAGCAAAATCACCAAAATGTGTAGTATGGGCCATTTTGCGAGGGTAAGGACTGGGGCTGCGACTAACAATTATTTTCATTGTCGATTTATCTGACGATTCTTTCCTCGATTGATCGATAAGTTGTTTGGTCCAGAAAATGGTGAAAAATGTCGATCAGTGTTTCTCAAAGCCCAAGAAGACGTCCTTAAACGTCTTGTTTTGTCCACAATTCACAGATATTCAGTCTACTGTCATAAAGGAGTAAAGAAACCAGAAAATATTCACATTTAAGAAGCTGGAATCAGAGAATTTTGACTTTTTTTTCCTTTAAAAAATTACTCAGACCAATAGATTGATTATCAAAATACTTGCAAATTAATTTAATAGTTGACGACTAATTGATTAATCTTTGCAGCTGAATAAAATTTGAAACCTGAAGAGGTGTTACTGATTCCCAGGTGCATTGGAAAGGCAAACTACTGATTATTTTCATTATCAATTAACCAATTATTTTTCGATTAATCATTAATCAAACAGAAATCAATCAGAAAAATGTAAAAAATAAAATAAAATAAAAATACTCATCATAATTTCCTAAAGCCCAAGTTGATGTCATCAAATGTCTTATTTTGTCCGAACGGTTCAAAAACCAAAAATATTGAATTTACTATAATGTAAGACAAGAAAGGCTTTTTTTTTTGTTGTTGTTTCTCTTCTTTCTTTTCTTTTACTACCGTTTATGCTTGCTTGTGAGTTTTGTGTATATGGATAGTTTTGTGTTAAGTTTTCTCTGTTTGATCGTTTGTTGTTTTTGATGAGTAATAATGTCCTTTTTTAAATTTTTATAAATAGAAGAAGACTCTGAATAAGCCTTACAGACTTCTTTCCTCACTTGCACTAAAAATACTGTTTTCTCTTATTGCAGGTATTTTATATCCAAACAATTGTGCAAATAAACAAAACTAAAATTCTCACATTTGAGAAGCTGGGACCATGAAATGTTTGGCATGTTTCCTTTAAGAATTACGTCGGCCTAAAACTCAAATCAATGATTAACAGAGAGGGAGGTCTCACGGTGTGTAGGTTACGTGTAATAGGGAAGAACAGTGTATGTACTCACAGCGTAAGGCAGGCCAATGTAACTGTGGGAATGGTGAGAGCTGCTGCTGTAGATCTGGTGTGGGTAGCTGGACTTCTCCACCACCACAGGGCTGGCCTCCACCGATTCTGGTCTGCTGAGCAGCAACACAAACAAAGAGAGCACATTACTGTACTGCACTGAAACACTCAGATAACGAGGTTACACAGACTGATTGTTTCCCTCAGACACTGTGAGGAAGTGTGTGTGCGTCAGTGTGCTGAGAAGGGAAGCACGGTAGATACTAATGCTGCTGCTGCTGCTGACACACAAGTAGAGAGGTAACAATATGGATGCATGTTGTTATAATATAGACAGTAACACTGGCAGGGAGCCTGGAGCAGTAGGTCACTGCACGCACACACCCACTGGTGGAAAGCACATTTACTTATGTACGAGTATTTCCATTTTATGCTATTTTTATTTTATTTTATTTATTTATTTAGGTTCTGGCAAAAATTACATCCAGTTCTGAATATGTACAGAACCATTTTTTTTCATGGTTTTTGAACAACCTTAACAATACACAACACAAAAACAGCAGGATTTATGCTGTTACACTTCTACTGAACTCCATTACTTTTCACATCATTACATTTATCTGACAGCTGTTTCTACCCCAGAGCTATATGTGAACTGAACACTCACACTGACTGTTTACATACGTTTTTACATTTCAACTAGAACCCTTTGTATGTATATATATGTATAGAACTACAGATGTTTACTTTCAAACTGCTCCTTAGTTTTAATCCTTTGTACATATTTATTCCCGTATTTATTTATTACTTGTATATAGAGCCAATACAACACAGCAACGTGCAATATCGTACTGTTTTTGTAGATCACGCAAATACATATTTTCTTTTCAAAATACGTATATTTTTACTTTTGTTGTACTCTGTGCAAGACAATAAAGGAATTTTTACTAGATACAAGATTTTACACAAATAAACACATACCGCATTTCCCCCCTGAACTACTCAGATGGTTTCAAGTAAATAACCTAAAGAGGTCAAATTATCTTTCACCAAATAGGCAAAGAGAGAAAAAAAAATAATACAAATTTGTGTAGCAAAACTCTCTTTTTGTCATATACTACTATATATCTGTTACGTGGACCATTTTCCTGCAGAATGAGTACTTTTGCGTTTGATACTTTAAGCATATCTTGCTGATAATACTTTTACTTAAGTAGGATTTTGAACGCAGGGGTATTTTTACATTAATATTTTGGTACTTTTGCTTTTTCTAATTAGAATATAATACTACTAATATCTCGATAAAGATATATATCACAATATAGAATTTTAGAAAAATAGAAAATAACCACATGGTAAAGCCTATTTCTGTATACTCTTATTTGTATTAAATACTTAAAAAAAAAATTAAAACTACTCAGTATTTTCTCATTTTAAGAACTTGAGTGCAAAATGAAAAGACAGAAAAAATAAATAAGTATAGGCCTCGTCTATATCACGATAGAAATGATATAGAAAAATATATACTATAGACATTCTTATATTGTTTTGATGATATATAGTCATATTGCCCAGCCCTAATCTGGAGTTTGTTTTTAGGTCCAACATGATTATGCCATTACAATAGATACATTTTAATTGTCTAAAAAGAGGACTTTTCTTGTGATTTTTGAGTCATTATCCGAAGAGCAGCTCAAACAAACTCTACTTGAGTCCAGAAGTGTTCCAACCCAAACATTTTTTTTAAAGGATCTGAATACTTCCTCCACCACTGACTGTGTCTGCAGTTGTGCCACCTTGGCAGGAAAACTTAGGCCTGAAGACAGTCAGACAAATAATAATACTACATGTCAAAATATATGACGTTTGTGCCTCGCATTTACAGGTCAGACAATCATTACAAACGTGCCGCCTCTCACTCCCACAATACAACAAACACACAACCACGTATTCACACCAAACCAGTAGATCCACTTTCCCCAGGTTCACAATGCAGTTTAGGAGGGAGAATGGCTGTTTGGCTGTTTGAGAGCCAACCCACCCTTATTATGACATGATTAATATTCTTCAGTTGCTGAGGGGGTGGCTCTAGAGGAGGAGGAGTAGGGAAGTGGAACTGGCAAAACGCATGGCATGACACAAAATAGCCGAGTATAAAGAGGGAAACACTACAGGACAAGCACGACGCATGTAAGGAGAGAGTTTTAGGCAAGGTGTGGTAGCTGTTCATGTGATAAACAGATATCCACACGTTTTAATGGATCAATCAAGCGAAAACATAACTTGATTCTCCTGTTTTTTTACAGAGTCCTGTCTAGAAAACTGCTCCAAGGTCGGAGACGTACAAAGAAAAAACAAGGAGTGTACGAGACAGCTGCTCTGTCTCTCAACACTAAAAGTACGCCTTAACTCCATGAGGGTTACTACCAACAAGTTTCCATAAACAAGGCAAAAAAACATGGAGAAAATCTCACTAAGCATACTGGACGGCCTCTCAGGTTCACAGAGTAAGATGGGTACAAAAGATTAAAACACTACAGGGACTCTGAACAGGCCATGCAGCATTTCTCTAAAACTGTTCAGCTTTGTGACTCCATAGCCGCCATATTTTGATCCAGAAAAGTACAGTGAAAAGCAACCATTTGAAGATAATAATAATTATGTAGCTGGAGCAAGTGTTAAGTGAAATTTCAAACAAGAGTCCCAAGGTAAAGTGGTGATACGATACCTGCGTGAGCCCTTCTCAGCCCTATCGCTCTTGCTGCATGCCGTAAGAGCAATGTGCAACACTTCCTGTGTGCGTTGCCGCTCAAGTATTCACTGTCAAAGTGAAAACGTAAGTGCATGCATGAGGTCTGGAGGCGGAACCAGGGTAAGGTGTGTGTGTGCACAACAGATTAACTGCCACACAGAGGAATCTAAACTGTTTGAGTGTGTGGAAAGAACCTGGCTTAAAAGATAGGGTGAGAGTT
Organism: Sebastes umbrosus; assembly: GCF_015220745.1. Taxonomy (NCBI): domain Eukaryota; kingdom Metazoa; phylum Chordata; class Actinopteri; order Perciformes; family Sebastidae; genus Sebastes; species Sebastes umbrosus. Next base: position 10,043,078 of record NC_051291.1, read on the forward strand.
TGAAATCATACTTGAGAGAGAGTTCAGGAGGCTCACTAACTAATGATTAACCAGATCAAAGTCTATATTTTATAATACATGGTTATAAGATCTGGTCGAGGCTTATATCATTGGTTAAAGGAGGAAATTATTTATAAAGGAACTGGGCTTTGACCTACCAGTGAATCAGTTACAGAAAGACATACAGAAGGCAAACAAGTGAGGCAGCATGTTCAGTGGGAAGGAAGGAAGTAGGGGTGGGGAAAAAATCAATTCACCTATGTATTGTGATTTTGAAATAGATTTTTTAATGCGTGAATCGATATATTTGCTTCATTTGAGTCTTTGCTGAGGTAGAAGGAAGTTACTACTTTTATTGTTGTAGTCTGAGTAACTTGGCATCATATCGTATCCGTCAACCAAAACAAAACACAATGAGCCGAAACGACAAAGTAGTAAACGTCAGAGGGTCGGCGTGGATATTACCTTCACCCTCACATTTTAAATCCAAAGTGGTAAACACTACAGACATTATGGCTAAAGGTGCATGCTAACTCTGTCATGGACAGGAAACGTTATCGAATTGCGGTAACATGCGGTCAAGCCAGCCATCACTCTCATCTCCGTGGTCAAATCGGACGCTACAACTGTAGAGCATCCATATACTGATATTTATGGTAAATACAATAACACAAAGCTGACCATGGATGTATAAAGAAAACAGAGCTGATGTTGAGAACTAGAGACAGACTTGGCAAAGTTAGCGGAAGTATACACGTGTGACTACGTCTGATTTTCAAAATAAGGTGTTAACAAAGGGAACTGTATATACAAAATACATATATGGAAATAAGATTGATTGGATTATATTCACCAGAAGTATAAAACAGTACATGTACCTTGTAAATTAAAACAAAAATACCACTAATTTGTGAGGGAAATGTCTTTATTCTTTGAATTTTGGGTTGCTGAATTTTTTTTTATAAATAATGCCTGACAATGACTGATATATTTGACTTCCGGACATGTCAGACTACATACATACATACTTAAAATCAAACATTTTTACCGTATTAATTTAGATATTTTCCAAATTATAAGTCCCTAGCAGTGTATGATTTAACTTTATCCTATGGTCTAGTGTTAAAAAAGTTAAAACAAAAAACACAATTGTAATATAGAACCGCAATACGTGATAGTGTTGAATCGGGAGATAGGTGTATCGTCCCAGCCCTAGTATTTTATAATACACGGTTTTAAGATGTGGTAAAGGCTTGTATCATTGGTTAAGGGAGGAAAATATTTATAAAGGAATAGGGCTTTTGACCTACCAGTGAATCAGTGGCAGAAAGACATACAGAAGGCAAACATGTGAGGCAGCTTGTTCAGTGGAAAGGAAGTAAGCGTGTTTGAATTTATGTGTTCATAGCTGGAGGGTTTGTATCATTCATGTCTCCACTCCTCCTGGGAAGTGGAAAGGAGGGCCTAGAGAATGGGAGGACACATATAGACATACAGGCAGTCATGATCAGACTTGAACATGAACAGCTATGGCGTCATGCACATGAAAAGATGATGAGTGAGAGAAAGAAATTACATTTTTGGAATTTCTTGAAGTTCAAATTGAGGCGTGCAGCTAGATATGCCCTATTTATAGCTTTGTCAAGAGTATTTAACAAGGAACAGATGTGATTTAAAATGCAAACACCTGCTGAGAGAGGGCGAAGAGGCAGAGTGGACGAGCGTGGAGAATGGAGAGATCAACAGCAGGAGAGAAAAAGAGCAGCACACTGACTGAACAGCCAGAGGCAACGCCTTCACTCCTAAAGAGCTCCCACTTGCTGCCATGGCAACACTACGTATTCTGTCGGCGTGTGCGCGCACGCCGAGCTCTTGTGTGTGTGTGTAGCTGTGGATACACACACACACACACACACACACTGCGTTAGCCAACAGCTGGTCACGCTGCTGCAGACTTCAGGGGGATGTGGAAGGGGACGTGACGCTGGCTCGCTGGTGAGTAACCAGTATCCCAGACTCGGCTGGCACAATACGTCAAAGAGATGTGTGTGTGCGTCCAGCTACGCTCTGTCCCTCTGGTCTGGATGGGACCTGCGCAGCAGCAGGTGGAAGCCCCTTTCAAGCTTGTTATCTGCTTTTGAATAAAGCTGCAGCAGGCGATCGGACGCAGAGCTCGGGCGGACAAAGAGCGAGTGAGAGAGTCAAGGCGAGGGGTTTACTCCTACCGTGGAGCGGAGGAAGGGGGGCGGGCGCGGTGGGACTGTTTAAGACGCCATGTCTATGTGAGGGCCACCTGTCACTCAGGCCAGTGACCATGGCAACAGGCCCTGCGCAGTGCAGAGGGGAGGGAGGGGAGTGAGGGGACAGATACCATGGCAACACAAGCTGTCACGGCAACAGCTCTGATGAAGGCCGAGAGGAGGTATCTCTCTCTCTTTTAAAGAGACAGGAGCCCCTCCATAAGTTGATGACGTGTGTTATTCTTTAGTCATACGAGAAGCTTCATGTAGTTGACCAGAAAAAGCCGATGTCCTTGACGAGACTATAGGAAACAGAGAGGAGGGGCGCTAGGAGGCTTGTTGCCATGGCGCCATGCACCATTTCTGTTTTACTGACTCAATGCAGCGTACACGTGCAAACATCCGGCTATAGCATTAGTGAAGGATCAAGGAAAATTATGTGGTGTACGCTGGTTTGCATGTGTCACATACATCCACATTATAGGCTTACTGTCAGTTTCACATGCTCAGATGTAGTAAATAGCTGAGTTTATGTGATGAGCAGTGCAAGTATAATCAATGGCAAGACTGAACTGTCCATTAGAGCAGACACCAGAGGGGCCTTGCTTCCATGAACTGAAAAATCTCATTAACAGTAACTTTGTGAACGTGGGAGAGGAGATGTATGTGGAAAGAGAGGTTTGAACCAAGCCGTGGAGTTAAGAAAAAGATAATACAGCTGCTTTGGTCATTATAGAAGGCATGTTGGGCATATTCAGAGGAGAGGGGGCAGAGGAAAGTATATTACATCAACTAAGTGTCAAATGCATGTGTGCAAACAAGCCAAAGAGTGGTGAGAACAGTGTACCGGCACGATTATGGCCAAAATGATAATCATAATTATTTTGATGATCGATTTTAGCGACAAAATATTTTCATTGCACTTTCACATTTAAATACACAGACCACTGCTTTCACTGGGGCTGATCCGATTGCCTCGAAGCTTCGACCGTTGCCATAGTATTCAACCTCCAAATCACTATTCGAATAGTTAATTTACATTTTTTATAGGTATATACATACATACATACATACATTCATACATACGTATGTAATAATAATGTATACATTCCAAAATAGCCCATGAAATAAGGAATAATCCCACAACATTAATTATTATTAGTTATTCTCAAACAGATACCGCTGTTTGTTGTGTGTAGAGGTGCGTATGTGTACAGTAGTGCGGTGTCTACACTGAAACGGGGGAAATGGAGACGGAAAGACAAAATAACATGTCCGCTTGCTTCGCTGCGCTGCTCCGCGAAGCTTTGAATATTTCTCACTGAAGCTTCGAAGCCCAAAAAATGGTATTGGGGACAGCCCTATCACTTTTCAAATCCGCACTGCAGCCGCAACATTCAGGATTGTTTCTCACAGGCTGCCACTGTAGGGGGCGCCCGAAGCGGCATGACGGCTCCCCAAAAGTGAAGCCAAAGCATCTCGATCGCTGGCTGTTAGTTTATGAAGTGCTTGATTTGATATGCAGCGGAGTTTTCTATGAGCGACGCATTTTAAACGTCTTTGAGTCCTTCAAAAGCGCTATATAAATTGAATTTATTCATGTTCATTTAATTGTGGGAAGTCAAAATCGTGATCGCGATTGATATTCGATTAATTGTGCAGCCCTGATCCAAAGCACTTTTTCAAAATACCTCCAAATAGGAACTTCATAGCAAAGACACAAAACTTCCTAGTTCTGCCATATCCTAACACTTAAGAATGACCCGAAGCCATTATGAGGCAGGTGGCCAAGTATGCCGATTGTACCAAATTATTGTAGCCGCAGTAAAGGAATCTTCAGGAGGATAAAAGGACTGCTTGGTGTTCAGATTTCAATGAAGAAATAACAGTAGAAGAATGGCAGGATATTTGTTTACAATCTCAAGTCCAAACTATAAACTCTCGGTTCGAACTGCTTCAGTACAAATGGACAATGAAACTATACATTACTCCAGTTTTACTCCATCGCATTAACCCTTATATACTTGATGTATGTATCATATATGGTATATATGAAGGTAACTTGTTGCATTGCCTTTGGGAATGCCCAACCATACAGGAGGATTGGAGAGGAGCTTCCACTATGCCCTAAATTGTGTATTTTTGGATGTTTTCCAGTAAACTGTAGGCTTAATAATACAAATAAGAAGATGGTTATATTCTGTTTACTTGAAGCTAAACATAAAATTGCTCTGTCATGAAAATCTATGAATAGACCAAGCAAACAAAGTTGGGCTGATGGATTGTTGCATTGTCTGGCTATGGATAAATATACATATATAGTAAAAGGGAAATACAGCTCTTTTTATAAGATGTTGTGCAGCCCTAACAGTGGCAGTGAAACTGAGAATGAACTTTTGGCAAAGACCAAAGATGGTATGTAAGAATGAGGGGAGAAAATGAGGAAGTGTTGGGGCATACAAGGTGTGAACTGTCACGGCTTGGTGTTACTCACTCTGAGCCCGCAGCCATGTCCAGGTATGAGGTGTCTGCAGTGTCCACCCCTACTGGGATGACTATGCTCATGACGTTCTCTGCTGATCAGTTCTTGTCCTACTGAGTCCAGAGAATGGGAGTCCAAAACACTGAGGCATGCCAGCCACAGCAGTCATTGCAGACATCTAAGTGCATCCACAAGGCCTGAACATGGAGACAAAAGAGAATGGGAACAAAGAAAAATCAGTTAGTATTGTGTAGAGGCATCATACAGTGATGATCACTTCAACAATGTGTAATTTCTTTCACACCAAGAACAAAAGCGCTTGCAAGGCTGCAAACCTGAAATTACAAATCATAGTGAAAACGGGGTATTTCCAGCACATGTTGATGCATTGAAATGATTCATACTTTCAGACCAAGAACAGTGTTTGACATGGAAGGAATTTCCCCTGACAAAGCTGAGGTATTGACTGATGAAAAGCAAGAGGATGCAATATTGTAAAGTTGCTGTGATCTGCGCTAAAGCGACCTCTACATCTGCCAGGAAGGCTGCACTGTAAGAAAGCTCCCACAAAGGGGAGCAAGAGCACACAGAGCAGCCAGCCGCCATGAAAGGAGGGAGGAAAAAACGCAACACAGAGGCCATTTTTCCCCCCTTCGACTGGAGAGGACTGCTCTATTCTGAGCCCTCACACATCCCAATAAAATACTTTTTGATAGGAAAGCTTACATTTTGATCATTCTCTAGCTATTCACACTGAAAAAGCTGCTTTAAGATCAAGCCATCAATAATTAACTGCATTAGGAGTCAGTCGATGGCTGTAGTGTCCCTTTGGTCCCCGGCTCGGACTCATAAATTATACACTAGCGATAGTATTGATGGGAATATTAAGCCATGTATTTGTGTGTGATGTGAATCCAGACGGGAGCATGTGTGTCAGTGTGGCTGCCCCTGATACACAGAGCTCTGTTGATAAGCGGGATTAATGGGAGGGACAGATGTCGAGACAAAATAGGCTGGAGGTCACACCTCCGCCTGCTCGGGCCAAACAAAAGGCTCAGATCATGGCTCCGGGTGTACATGTGAGATGTCATGTATTGAGTGCTTCACACAAGTAATAACACACCATCACACCATCATGTCTCTGCACGTCTATGGAGATATCTGCCCGTTCTGGCCTAACCATGTCCTCTGAAGCACTTGCAAAAATGCATGTCGACACATAAACATCTCTCTCCAGGGAACCTGCTCAGATGTCGACCCTGACTACACGGCCTCTGTCAAGGAAACTCATACCTCACAGGGGAGAAACACACAACAGGAGATTCTTTAAATAGTAATTTCAGGTACTAATTCACCCAAATGCACTATTTGAGCCAGTAGGACTGGTGAGAGGCTCGCAGACATGACAGCTGTCAGCTCCAGGCCTAATTAATAGCAGGAAGAAGACCCCCGTGTGTCTGTGTGTCAACCAAGGCTACTGATGGGTTTCAAATACTCCTCTGATTATGTGGGCACTGGGTTAAACAGTAGAGCTGGGACGAAACGTCTATCTCCCGATTCGATACTATCACGATACTTGGGTGCTGATTCGATATGTATTGCGATTCGATATTACGATTTATTGCGATTTTTGTTAACTTTTTTAACACTAGACCATGAGAATAAGTTGAATCAAGCACTTCTACGGACTTTTAATTTGGAAAATATCTATATTAATACAGTAAAAATGTTTAATTTTTAGACATTTCTTTCTCAAATTAGTGGTATTTTATTTTTAATTTATAAGGGACATGTAATGTTTTATACTTCTGGTGAATATAATCCAATCAATCTTATTTCCATATATGTATTGTGTATATACAGTTCCCTTTGTTAACATCTTATTTTGAAAACTGGACAATGTCAGACATGTTTACTTCCGCTAACTTCTCCAAGTCCGTCGCCAGCTCTCCCGTTAGCTCCGTTTTCTTTATACATCCATGGTCAGCTCCATCATTTGAATGCATTTAACATAAATGTCAGTATATGGGTGCTTTACAGTTGTAGCGTCGGCTGGTGTGGCTTGACCACATGTTAACGCAATACGATAACGTTTCCTGTCTATGACAGAGTTAGCATGCAGCTTTAGCCATGATGTCTAGCTCTGCTTTTCCTGAAATGTGTGAAACCTGAAGTGTTTCCATACTCTACTGTATGTGTAGTGCTTACCACTTTAGGTTTAAAATGTGAGGGTGCAGGTCGTATCCTCGCGAACCCTCCGCCGTTTTCTACTCTCTAGTTTCGGCTCGCAGCGGTTTGTTTTGTTTGAAGGATACAGGACGGATATGACATCACCTTACTCTGACTACAACAATAAAAGCGGTAACTTCCTTCTACCTCTGACTCAAATGAAAAAAATGTATTGATTCTGGCATTAAAAAATCAATTTCAAAATCGTAAAAGAATATTGCGATACATATGTGAATCCATTTCAGGGCTTTAACACTGGCAGAGGCATTTCATGATGGAACCTGATGTAAGCAGGACACTTTCCTTCAACGAGGATTGGCCGGTTTGCCAAAAACACTGAAATAACAGACTCCCCCTCCTTTGTATCATCTGAGAGGCCCAGTATGTTTTAGCTCTGGTAAATAGCTTTCCTCCGAAGCTGCCTGTTTGTTCCCTCGTCCACTAGGTTCGTCTCCACTTCATCCAGGGAATCCTGCTGTCACAACTAAGGAATGCATACGCACAAGCTCACGCTTACAGATAACCTCTTGCTCTGTCCTTTCAAACATTCCTCTCTCCAAGGAAGTGTGCAAACATACGTGCAACTGTGCTGCAGCCCAGACACAGTCAAGACTGACAAAGGGCGGGTGGAAAAAAGAAAAACAAGTACAGTACAGCAGCATTCCTGACTAAATCTGAACTGCGCTGGGACTGCTCCTCCTACTTCCTCTCGAAGAGCTGTCCATCACGCCGGAGAAACGCAGCCAAAGAAAGGAAAAGAAAAAAGAAAATACCACCCCCCCCCCTTCCCATACTGTGCCCAGTCACCCCGCCCAGCCGGATTTCTCTCCCTCCTCTGTGCATTTCCTAAATAAACCTGAGACTGTAACGCAGAGCGAAGGGGAAGGGGAGTGTCGCAGTTCCTAATTACAAGAGACCATTTAAAGTCACCTTTGGCCAGATCCACTGCTGTTATGGAAGCAAGAGGAGCGAGGGGTGGGGAAAAGGGGGAGCATGCACAGTAGAAGAGGGACATGTAGCGTAAAAAACAAGCCACAGGATGGAAAAGGTTTGCGTCTCTGAACAGATTTCCTTGAGCTGTAGGGAGCTTTAGAAATCATCCACAGCCCCTCCATTTCAGAGGGCAGCGGGGTGGGGGAGGTGTACACGGGGTCTGTCTGACAGTGACGCTACACAGCCCTAAACCTTGGTGGACTCTGGGTGGCAGAGTGGAGCACACAGCGTAACCCAGTCCCTCCCTCAGCGAGGGGACACAGTCACGTCATTGTGTGGGGGAATAACTATCCTTTTAAGACCGAACCGCACTGAAGTCAGTGAGGGAAAACCCACACCGCCGCACTCACAAACCATGCCGCTACAAACAACAGCTTTCCTCTCTCCTCCGTTTATTACCACTGCTCTGTTTGTGTTTTCATTCTCGTTTTCGCAGCCAAGTCTCGGCAGATTATGTTTTTCGATAAGTAGGAAAATGAGGGATCCCAACATGCCAAGCTGATGTGACTTCACACCGTCCTCATGGCTGGCTGCAATGACTCAGTTCATAAACAAACGGATAAAACAAACTCATATATGTACACAGGAAGAAGCATGACCCACATGGAATGTAGGCCTGGCCCTCTTCTTCACGGTGTTACCCACAGTGGGACACGTTGCATCTGCCCTGTCCTTCATAAATCAGTGTGCCCAATGGCTGCCAGCTCTCCCCCTGCACTCCAGCACTGAAGGTGAAGTCATACATCAATACAGCGGGGGGATATGGATGCAAGCAATTTTGTGGCCACAATAGGAACTGTGCTACAAGCCAATACCTCATGCCATTCATTTAGGAGTCAGATGATGAGGAGACAGCAGTGTTGCAGTGTCCTATAGCGCTGCAACGATTAATCGATTAGTTGTCAACTATTAAATTAATTGCCAACTATTTTGATAATTGATAAAAATCGGTTTGAGTCATTTTTTAAGAAAAAGAAAATCAAATTGCAGCTTCTTAGATGTGAATATTTTCTGGTTTCTTTACTCCTTTATGACAGTAAAGTGAATATTTTTGCGATGTGGACAAAACAAGACATTAAAAGGACGTCATCTTGAGCTTTGGGAAACACTGATTGACATTTTTCACCATTTTCTGACATTTTATAGAACAAACAACTAATCGATGATCAAGAAAATAATCGACAATTAAAATAATCAGCAAAATGTACTTTAAGTATGAAAGGTAAATGTACTCATTCTGCTGGAAAATGGCCCATGTAACAGATATATTGTAATGTATGACAAAAAGAGTGTTCTGCTACACAAATTTATAGCATTATTTTAAGTTACTGTGTCTCTATCTTTGCTTTTTTTGTGAAAGAACAGATATTTCACCTCTTTGGTTTATTTACTTGAAACCATTTGAGAGGTTTAGAGGAGAAATGTGTTTATTTGTGTAAAATCTTGTTTCTAGGAAGAAATCCTTTATTGTCGAAATTAAACAGCAGTCCTGACGGTGCAAACACATATTAAACAGTAAGTACAAAAACAGTAAGATATTACACACTGCTGAGTTGTAATGGCTCTTTATACAAGTAATAAATAAATACGGAAGTGAGTATGTACAAAGGAATAAAACTAAGGTGCAGTTTGAATGCAAAATCGTAATGTAAAGCTGTAGAGACGTACAAAATATACAAATTAACTGAAAATAATTGTTAATTGCAGCCCTGGTGTCCTATAAGTAGCAACTAGTTAACAATAAAGGAGAAGGGCCAGCAGTGCAGCAGGCTGATAGACTCAAAAGAACATTTAGGAGGTTTTCAGGGCTACATTACATGTCTATATCACAGTGGGCATGGTGCTGCAACTCAAAAGTGCATCACAACAAGCTTGGTACCTTCTGCCAAGTGTTTTATCAGCATGGAGACTTTTTATATGAATGTGAGAAGACATATAATCCTAATGCAGCATCCCAAGGACAAAACACTATCCTCTGTGCTCAGTTCAAACAGCCAGGGAGTGAGCGAGTTAAAGTCAGTAGGAACAGGATCTGGCAGCAAAGCTGGGGCAGCCCTCCTGTAGTCTGAGTAATGTCTATTCGAGAGAACCCCCGGGGCACGATCTCTCCATCTCCCTCTCACTGCTGCTTACAGAGTATCACAGCCAGGCTCTCTGTGGTCAAAGGTGAGTTCCTTTAAACATTAGCAAATAAGACAGTAGGGCTGAGACGATACACCTATCACGATACTTGGGTGTCGATTCGATATGTGTTTCGATTCAATATTACGATTTATTGCGATTTTTGTCAACTTTTTTAACACTAGACCATGGGAAAAAGTTGAATTATACACTTCTAGGGACTTTTACTTTGGAAAATCTCAAAATTAATACATTAAAATGTTTGATTTTCAGCATGTATGTAATCAGAGATGTCCTGAAGTCCAATATATCAGTAATAGTCAGGTATTATTTATTATATTTTTTTCCAGCAACCCAAAAATCAAAGAATAAAACACATTTCCCTCACAAATTAGTGATATTTTCTTTTTAATTTATAAGGGACATGTAATGTTTCATACTTCTGGTTAATACAATCCAATCAATCTTATTTCCATATATGTATTTTGTATATACAGTTCCCTTTGTTAAAATTTCATTTTGAAAACCAGACGATGTTACACGTGTATACTTCCCTTAACTTTGCTAAGTCCATTGCTAGCTCTCCCGTCAGCTCCGTTCTCTTTATACATCCATGGTCAGCTCCATCGGGGCCGTTTAAATGCATTTAACATAAATGTCCGTATATGGGTGCTCCACAGTTGTAGCGTCGGCCGATTTGACCACTGAGATACGAGTGACGGCTGTCTTGACCGCACGTTACCGCTATATGATAACATTTCCTGTCTATGACAGAGTTAGCATGCAGCTTTAGCCGTGATGTCTAGCTCTGCTTTTCCTGCAATGTGTAAAGCCCTAAGTGTTTCCATCCTTTACTGGATGTGTAGTGTTTACCTCCTTGGATTTAAAATGTGAGGGTGCAGGTCACATCCATGCAGACCCTTCGTGTTTTGACTCACAGTAGTTTGTTTTGGTTGATGGATACAGGACGGATATGACGTCATGTTACTCAGACTACAACAATAAAAGCGGTAACTTCCTTTGACCTCCGTATACACTCAAATAAAGCAAATATATTGATTCTGGCATTATAAAATCAATTTCAAATCGTAAAAAAAGAATTGTGATCCATAGGTGATCGATTTTTTCCCCACCCCTTGTTACATTACACTGCATCTGTGTGACTGAGCTTGTGCAGGCTGATCTGGTTGTCAGAGCAGGCACATAAGCAGCTGGAAGCTAATTACAGCATTTAGAGAATGTAAAGTGCAGCTAACTAAAAATGTGCATGTGTGTCCAGAGAAAATGAGGAGAGGCAACTCAGCATCTACAGGGCAAAAGAACTGTAAGAGCCACTCAGGTCCCATTACAGCATTGTTCAAGGATCAATTTCACGCCTTGACCGCAGTGCCGTTACATCACCGACACTGATGGCATATCCCCTCTTTATTCGGCCCATCCTGCCTCAAGCTCGAATGCTATTGTAACACAGGCGCAGCAACAGGAAGAAGGCTAGGAAGGTGTAGCAGGGCTGCAGCCTCAGCAGCCCTAGAGCCACCTGTCGGGGAGGCAGCTCGCTAGCTTAAAGAGGGATCTGTTACGGCCCAGCTAGCAGCACAAAAACAGGTCACCTGAGCCCTGGCTTCTGCTCCCAGCTGGGATACCATGTGACTGTGCTGGGCCCGCTTTGTCTCTGGGTCTCTCCGGGTCTGGGTACCACACAAGTGTGATCACTGGAGACCAGGGAGCCCCACATGGTGAGGTGCGTATCTACAGAGACGTACACTTCACCTACACAGACGGGCTACTGTTTCAGGGATGAGAGTTTATTGTCTGGAGACAGGAAAGAGCACAATAACAAGGGGAGCTCCTCCAAGTGCAGGAGGAGTGTCAAAGAGAGAGTCTAAGGCCTTAATCTGCCCTGTCACTATGTCAATACACCAATAGACATCCTGTGCACTAGGGGTGGGGAAAATTGATTCACCTATGTATCACGATTTTTTTTTTTTAAACTTTGAAATTGCTTTTTTTAATGCCAGAATCAATATATTTGCTTCCTTAGAGTCTGTGCAGAGATAGAAGGAAGTTACTGCTTTTATTGTTGCAGTCTGAGTAACGGGACGTCATATCCGTTCTGTATCTGTCAACCAAAACAGACCGCTGCAAGCCAAAATGTAGAAACGGAGGATCGGCATGTAGACGACCCTCACATTTTAAATCCAAAGTAGTAAACGCTACACATACAGTAAAGTATGGAAACTTTTGGGGTTTCACACACTGCCAGAAAAAGCAGAGCTAGACATCGTGGCTAAAGCTGCATACTAACTGTCATGGACAGGAAACGTTATCATATAGCGGTAACGTGCGGTCAAGCCAGCCGTCACTCTCATCTCAGTGGTCCAATCAGCCGACACTACAGCTTTAGAGCACCCATATACTGACATTTATGTTAAATACAATCAAACGGAGCTGACGGGAGAGCTAACGATGGACTTGGCAAAGTTAGAGGAAGTATACACGTGGGACTACATCCAGTTTTCAAAATTAAGTGTGAACAAAAGAAACTGTATGCAAAATACATATATGGAATTAAAATTAATTGGATTATATTCACCAGATGTATAAAACATTACATGTACTTTATAAATTAAAAAGAAAATGCTACTAATTTGTGAGGGAAATGTCTTGTCTCTGGAAAAAAATAATAAATAATTCCTGACAATGGCTGATATATTTGACCTCAGGACATCTCTGACTACATACATGCTGAAAATCAAACATTTGAATAAATTAATTAAGATATTTTCCAAAGTAAAAGTCCCTAGAAGTGTATGATTTAACTTTTTCCCATGGTCTAGTGTTAAAAAAAGTTAACAAAAATCGCAATAAATCATAATATTGAATCGCAATACTTGTAGAATCGGCACCAAAGTATCGTGATTGTATCAAATCAGGAGATAGGTGTATCGTCCGAAACCTAGTGCTGGATATTTGATCGTATGTGTGCCTGAGAGTCTGTCTAGGGGTTAGGGTGAGAGGAAAGGTGTGTCATCGGAGACCACTATGACTCCCTGCTGCCCTGCCAGAGTGCCCTGTCCCTGTGGCAGAGGGGGGAGTGGCAGCAGCTCACCTCCCGTCACCATCTCTGTCAACAAAGCAAGCAAACACACTTTGCTGCTGCACAAGGCAACCAGGCATATATATACAGCCAGTCAGGTATTTACCACTTTCAGCTCCAATGTCATGTAGACAGAGGAAAAAAGGGAGTGAGTATCAGCACAGAGGCCTCTGCTCCTTTACAAGGAAGAACAAGATGGCTGGGGATTTTGTGTATTATGTAGCGGAGACTGATTAAGCACAGCATACTCATCTAGTAGTAATAAAACCTCCACACAAGAGAAGACCCTTTGGCACTTACTATTATGTGAACCATATCCACAGGCAGCTGAACTTCATTACAACGACAGAAGCTATACAGACCATTCAAGTGCTTAGCGATGTTTATGATATGAATAATGATAAAGTGAGTTTAACTGACCCTCTTTTGTCTACCGTTCACATGGTATGGTTTGAAGGCCTCATGCTGCTACTGCCTGGTGCTTTAGTCAAACAAGCACCTTCATATTAAACATCCATTAACACTGATGGCCCACACTGACAACAATACAACATCTTCACCCGACAGCTAATCAGCTGTTTAGAGTCATGTAAATCACATGTATGTTGTTGATAGTTTGAAGTACAATATAACTAAGCATATTTGTGGTTCAATTTGCTTCAGCGACTATAACCTTTTTTCCTTTTCTTCACTGAACCGACATTAAAATTATCAGGAGGAAAAGAGAAAAAAACAACTTGGCAAAAGTCATGAACAGGCATTTCAGCTGAATAAAGTGCCAAAGTTTGTCCCACAGGGTGACGTAGAGGAAAGGCCAGCTGTGCCATACCATCGCAGGGCTTTGTGAGAGCCCAAAGGCTTGAAACCACTATCCTGGGCATTCAATTTTAAACATATCCTATTATATGAGGGAATATGCAAGATTAGTATTTGATGTGATCAAGGCGATTTTCTTTTTTACTATTGTGTACTTTAAATATATGCAGTACAACTGTAGGCTGTAATATTACCTTGCTAAATATAAATATCAGATGAAAACACTGACTGGGACATTTTTTGCATTTTATTATGTCTAATAAATGTTTGTTTAGGTTAAGTCTACTTTAGCTAAAGCAAATTTAATATTCCACTGATCTTTACACTCAGTACAAACATCAAACTATCCTCCTTAACCAACATTAAAATTCAAAATGCTTATTATTATCCAGCATAACTAACCAGCTCACATCCAACTTCTATAAAATATTGAGAGCATTTCTACCACACTAAAGGGGATACATGCTAAACAGTAAAGAGGAAATGCAAACCACGAGTGCAGGGGACAAACTACATATTGTTTGGAGGTGATATGTGGCTGCAGATATGTATTTTGGCAATGTTTGTGTACCTTTATGAAGCCATCAAACAGTATATAAATGTGTTCTTTACAGTATTTTTACAGTACTTGTGTAGTAATTGTCTATGATAATAAACCTCATGTTCCCATCATTTACAACATTACAGCACGAAACAGGAGCAATAGCATAAGCAGTGACGCATGTTACAGGGGGTACTATGTTACTAGTGTTGGGAAAAGGCACAACAACAGCATCAGTGATTGTAACCACGACATGCCACAAAAAGTGCAGTATTATCGATGCATGATGTTGGATTGTTTGACGTTATTGTTATGAAGTAAAATAAAAAAAAAAACGTGTGTTGTGTAGTTGCCTCCCAGTGAGTATGTCGGCGATGCATCGTCATATCCGTTCTGTATCTGTCAACCAAAACAGACCGCTGCAAGCCAAAATGTAGAATACGGAGGGTCGGCATGTATACAACCCTCACATATTAAATCCAAAGTGATAAACACTACACATACAGTAAAGGATGGAAACATTTGTGGTTCCACACACTGCCAGGAAAAGCAGAGCTAGACATCACGGCTAAAGCTGCATGCTAACTCTGTCATGGACAGGAAACGTTATCATATTACGGTAACGTGCGGTCAAGCAAGCCGTCACTCATCTCCGTGGTCAAATCAGCGGACGCTAAAACTGTAGAGCACCCATATACTGATATTTATGGTAAATACGATCAAATGGAGCTGATGGGAGAGCTAGCGATGAACTTGGCAAAGTTAGAGGAAATATACACGTGAGACTACGTCCAGTTTTCAAAATGAAGTGCTAACAAAAGGAACTTTATGCAAAACACATATATGGAATTCAAATTAATTAGATTATATTCACCAGATGTATAAAACATTACATGTCCCTTATAAATTAAAAACACTTACACTATTTTTGCAGTACTTGTGTAGTAATTGTCTATGATAATAAACCTCATGTCCCAGCATTTAACATTAACCAGCTCACATCCAACTTCTATAAAATATTGAGAGCATTTCTACCACACTAAAGGGGATACATGCTAAACAGTAAAGAGGAAATATAAACCATGGGTGCAGGGGACAAACTACATATTGTTTGGCGGTGATATGTGGCTGCAGATATGTATCCATATATGGTTAGTTATGCTGGTTAATAATAAGCATTTTGAATTTTAATGTAAAATTGAAAATTACTACAAAAGTACTGCACAAATAGTGTTAAGAGCACATTTATATACTGTTTGATGGCTGTGATATGTGGCTGCAGATATGTATTTTGACAATGTTTGTGTACCTTTATGAAGCCATCAAACAGTATATAAATGTGCTCTTTACATAGTGTAAAGGGCACATTTATATACGTTTTGATGGCTCCTTAATGGCTACTTTTTTTGCAGTACTTGTGTAGTCATTTTCTATGATAATAAACCTCATGTCCCATCATTTAACATTAACCAGCTCACATCCAACTTCTATAAAATATTGCGAGTATTTCTACCAAACTAAAGGGGATACATGCTAAACAGTAAAGAGGAAATATAAACCATGGGTGCAGGGGACAAACTACATATTGTTTGGAGGTAATATGTGGCTGCAGATATGTATTTTGACAACGTTTGTGTACCTTTATGAAGCCATCAAACAGTATATAAATGTGCTCTTTACACTATTTGTGCAGTACTTGTGTAGTCATTTTCTATGATAATAAACCTCATGTCCCATCATTTAACATTAACCAGCTCACATCCAACTTCTATAAAATATTGAGAGCATTTCTACCACACTAAAGGGGATACATGCTAAACAGTAAAGAGGAAATATAAACCATGGGTGCAGGGGACAAACTACATATTGTTTGGAGGTGATATGTGGCTGCAGATATGTATTTTGACAATGTTTGTGTACCAATGTTATGAAGCCATCAAACAGTATATAAATGTGCTCTTTACACTATTTGTGCAGTACTTGTGTAGTAATTTTCGATGATAATAAACCTCATGTCCCATCATTTAACATTAACCAGCTCACATCCAACTTCTATAAAATATTGAGAGCATTTCTACCACACTAAAGGGGATACATGCTAAACAGTAAACCATGGGTGCAGGGGACAAACTACATATTGTTTGGAGGTGATATGAGGCTGCAGATATGTATTTTGACAATGTTTGTGTACCAATGTTATGAAGCCATCAAACAGTATATAAATGTGCTCTTTACAGTATTTTGTGCAGTACTTGTGTGTAATTTTCTATGATAATAAACCTCTTGTCCCATAATTTAACATTACAGCACGAAAACAGGAGCATAAGCAGTGACGCATGTAACAGGGGTACTATGTTACTCGTTTTGGGAATAGGCACAACAACAGCGTCAGTGATTGTAACCACGACAAGACACAAAAAACGCAGTATTATCGATGCATGATGTCGGATTGTTTGACGTTATTGTTATGAAGTAAATGTGTTGTGTAGTTGCTTCCCAGTGAGTATGTCGGCGCTGCAGTCAGTCCTGCCGATAGGGGTGTGGAGGGTAACAACGTTGCTATTATGTTACCACAACACCCTGGCTGCTGTCGCCATTTTCATAGCGCTTTTTTCTCTCAGGGACTGCGAGACATATTCCGTGTGGCAAAGGGGAGCCTCGGCCATGGGAGGAAAATCCCCCCAAGAATGCATTCAATCGCCTCTTTCATACACTCTACCTTAAGTATCACTCTGTCGGTACAGTCTCTGTGTTGTTACCAGTAAGGCTTGTTTGTGAGTTCCGTCGAACAGCAGAGCTAACAAAGCTAATCGGGCTAGCAGCAGCGACGGCCTCTCTGGAAATGTAGCAGCAGGCTAAAGTCAGAGTAGCGAAGCCCGCTTTAAAATTACTTATTGAATACGCTTTACATTTGACTTTTTTTAAACAAATATGGCAGAAAACGATACGTTTAACACAATGTTCATTTTTGGACCGTAAACAAAAATTACCGTTGCAAGTAAACGGTCAAAGCTAACTGCAAGCTAATGCTAGCAATGTGAGCTAACACCGACCGTTGGAAGTAAAAGTTCCAAAAAGCTAACGGCAAGCTAATGCGTAGATAAAGCTAGCACCCGACCGTTGGAAGCTAACGTTCAAATCTAACGGCAACTAGCACCGACCGTTCGAAGTTAACGACAAGCTAATGCGTAGATAAAGCTAGCATAGTAAGGTTAGCTAGCACTGGCCCTTGGACGTAAACGCTCAAAAGCTAACGGCGAGCTAATGCGTATAAAGCTAGCAAAGTCGGCTGTTTGCACCGACCGTTGGAAAATCTAACTGCAAGCTAACCGACCGTTGGAAGTAAACGTTCAAAAATAACGGCAAGCGTATAAACCTAGCAACGACCGTTCGAAAAGCTAACGGCAAGCTAATGCGTAGATAAAGCTGTGGATTAATACTTGGGGCTCGTCGCAAGACAGGAAACATCAACTACTTTTGGGGGGCAAATGAGTCGATTGCACATAAACGGTGATTTCAGGTCGCAATAGTGCCAGTATAGTTCATTATGGAGATGGAGTTTGTATGACTGGGGATCCCAAATGGAGCACCCCCCTCCCCCAACCCCAACCCCAACAGCTTGCAGAACTCAATACACCCTGAATCTAAATTAAGTGATTATACTTTAATAACAAAAATACACGTCGTTAAATACACGTGGGTTTATCTCCACGATGCCATAAAAGGCTCAGTAGATTACTGCGCAATTTTTTATAACAGTTTGAGGACATAACGGGACTAAAATATGTGTTTACATGCATGTTAAAATGTGCTTTATAACAGTGTGTATGAAACTAAAGGTAATCCTGTGCTCTGGTAAGCAGGGTGAGAGGAGCCACCACCACGACACACATTTTGCTTCTTCTTACTTAAATGTGGTGTTTTCATGCTGGCTAAGTATTGCAAACGTTACATTAGGTCACATTATTTACACTAATCAAGCAACAGAGGTACTGGCGCGTTTGCTGACAGCTGCACGGACTAATCTAATGTAAAGTAAATATATAACTGGTTGAAAATAAAGCGGGTTGCGTTATATTAGGTCACATTATTTACACTAAAACTGTGCGCAACATGGCCCCTGCAGTGTGACCATGAAGTCCTTCTACTTTAGTCAAATAATGTATTAATTAAGCACACAAGTTCACTGCTGTTCATCTGTTGTTGACCGTGTCTTGCTGTAGTGAAGACATTATGAGGACTATCTATATGGGACAGCCATTAATCTAATTGCAGCTTTTTCCCTTCTCACCATAATGTTGTACATTTGGCGTTAAAAGGCTCGCTTTAACTATAAATAATAATCACAACAGGACCTGTACATACTAATTAAGCTAGATAACTTTGTTTTGTATGACCACACTTATTGAAAAGAGGAGGTATGTGTCAAAGCTAATTTAAGCTACTAGTAGCATGCGTTAGTTAGCAACTCCTGGCCAACTTTGACACTTTGTATTTGGAAACTTAACATAGTTACACATTATAATTAAAGGCACATATGTTAGGAATAAGGATATAATATATACAAGCTCCGAGTGGTGTTGATAAAGCTAGCTAGCTAAGCTAAACTCAGCATGATGAGAGCTAACTAAAGCCAACAATAGCCTCGGATTTGTGCTCTCCTCCTACAACTACATTAAATGCAGTTTACTCACCGTTTTATGTCCACTCTGGAGGATGTGAAGAGCAGATAACCTGGGTAAAGACCCCCGTCGCTTTTCCTTCCACACAGCTTTCCAACAACCAAAACAATACTTGTGTGCAAACACACACTGCGGATCCCCTCAGCAAAGCTTTACAGTGTTTAGCATTTAAAGGTGTTTCTAAAGGAGTACTTTGCTGTGGTAAAATCCCCGGCTTCTTGTTCTACGAGGTGACAGTAAATGTGGCTGTAAATCAAGTCGGAATAGGTTAAAACTGTGCGCTAGTCATCGGTAGACTTTTTAGAAATTAGATCCCCTCAAAGCAGTCTCTTTTGCCTTTGCAAAAATGGCGGCCCTGCCAGGACTGGAGAGACTCCGCCTCCTCCTCCACCTCCCTCCTCCTCCATCACTAAACCGGGGCTCCGCCTCCACACACTGCGGGGCTGCCCAGCCGGTTTCACAGGGGCAGCACCGGGACCGCGCTCCGCTCCGCTCCGTGCGCGTCCACGACTCTATATCCTCTCAAGACTATTTATGTCTAACAGATTTACCTTGTGCTGCTGCAGCCCTGCACTATTTGCACAATTACTAGAGACATTTGGACCTTAGAAAATGAAATCATTGATAAGTGATAAATTAAACTTGCTTAACCCTCCTGTTACCTTCAAATTTACTAACATCTTTTATCCTTGGGGTCAATTTGACCCCAGCAATTTAAACCTCCAGAAAATGATTATAATTAAAATTGTTACCCAAGTTTGTGTGTTAGGTACTTCATGTTTGTTTGTTGACTACCTAAATAGCCCTTTAAATAAAATCAATATCTTCACGGGAACCATATTTTGCCGCCCCCAAAGCGTGGGGAAATATCAAAGTTCTAGCAAGAATGATGTTTCCCCTCCCCCATGTCGTGTGAACTATCAGTGGTTCTCGCACTACTACAGTTATGGTTATGTTAGGTTAGGGCCCTAAAGCTTTTTGAAGATTATAAAGTTGCATGTTATAGTGACCTCAATATCATCCAAAACAAATGTGTGTAAAATGTTGATATTTCTTATATGTTTTATACAGCTAAAACAGCCTGGGGTCAAATTGACCCCAAAGAACACCGATGCGTACAGCATGTGTACAGGACATTGAAAACATATCATTTTAATTTTATGTTTACCCAGTTGTCCCCATTAAATTAGGAAAAGTCATTAAATATGAAGCAAAAAAAATGATGTCAATCATTTATTTAGAGACGTTAAACATTGAATGGGGTCAAATTGACCCCAAAGATAATAGGAGGGTTAAGTCATATATAACGGGTGGTTTAATAATTGTTTTTGTTAGGATAAAAATAGCCAGATTATTCCACAAAGTGTCTGTCAGATAATTATATAATTATTGCACAGCATCAGATAATTATTGCACAGAGTGATCAGGATATGTTATTGCACATATTCGTAGCAGTAGATTTACAGTATTTACATTGCACAAAAAGGGGTAATACAGACCATACCATACAACATTATTGAACTTGTCATAATAAACCACACACACTAACCTACATGTTTTATATGATACACACTGGATTTACTTTGTTTATATAAACAAAATCAAAGCCTCTGTATGTTATTTATTTGTGTCTGTGTTATGCCTTATAATCATACCATACCAACCTTTTTCCCAACTGCCATAAACCTCCTGAACTCTGACATCTCCTCTGTCTGAGTTGAACACGTGCAATGTAAATGTGCAATAACTTTTGTGTCACTTTTGTGCAATGTAAATACTGTAAATCTACTGCTACGGATATGTGCAATAACATATGCTGATCACTCTGTGCAACAATTATTTGATGCTGTGCAATACTTATATAATTATCTGACGCACTGGAGCTTTTACTCTTGTGTGTTATACTCTATTTCAGCTTCTATCCTAGCTTTTATTTTTAGCTTGTTTTAATTTTCTAATCTTTAATGTTTTTATGATTTTATAACTGTTTTAATTATGTCTTAATGTTCTTTTGCACTTTGTCGCAATGTTCTTGAATGTTTATGAAAAGCACTTTGAAATGCCCTGTTGCTGAAATGTGCTATACAAATAAAGCTGCCTTGCCTTGCCTTGCCTATAAGTGATGATTAAACTTGCTTAAGTCATATACAGTATAACAGGTGGTTTAATAATTGTTTTGTGTTAGGATAAAAATAGCCCCCAATCATGCAGCACATTCATTTGCATGTGGTGTTCTGGTTACATTCATGCACCGTGCAATCTTCATGATCTTTTTGAAAGTGAAGTCAGCTGTGGGAATGTTTTTAATCAGGAGGTTTTTGTTTTTCCTCTCCTTCCTCTTAAGGAGTATTTTGCCTCAGCATGAACCCACATAGCCAGATTATATTTCATTTAATGTACAATGCTTTTGATTTATTAAAAATATATATAGATTTGACTCCCAAAAGGTGGGCTGAGTAGGCCAGACCAGATTGTTTATTAATGCAGAATGCTTGTGACACTTATATTTACTCTCTTGCATATAATTTGCACATTGATTTACTACCTCATCTTATTTTATTTTAAAACAAAATTGTAATTTGCACACTTATAGTACTTTGCTGGTGTATATAGTAGGTTATTGTTATTCTATGTTCATATTTTTATAGTGTATTCTAATATTCTTTATATTGTGTATTGTGATATTATCTCTAGTGTTGATATGTATATTTATTGTGTGCTGTACATTGCTTAGATAACCAGCTGCTTTAACTTTTTTTTTTTAATTCCCCAATTTGGGATCAATAAAGTACATCTATCTATCTATCTATCTATGAATCCAAAATGTGCCTATTTTGGACCAAAATCCTTGATTTTTACCACTGGCATGGCTGAAAAGAAGCACCTAAATCCACTACCCAACGCAGGAGGAGGCAACTAAGCTGTTATGTAACCCCTTACACAAGAGCAGCGTTTTTGTGTATTGAACTGATGTTAGGAATGGAAACACTGACCAATAAGATTAAGTCAAGGACAAAGAAAACAGACCTATACAGGGGGTACAACATTACTGAACTTGTCCTAATAAACCACACACACTAAAACCTACATGTTTTATATGATTCACACTGGATTTACTTTGTTTATAAGATAAGATAAGATATTCCTTTATTAGTCCCGCAGTGGGGAAATTTGCAGTGTACAGCAGCAAAGGGGATAGTGCAAAAAACAACAAGCATCAGCTAACACAGTAAAAAATAGCTAAACAAGTGTAACAAAATATGAACCATTCTAAATCGAAGGAAGTATAAAAAATAGCACAGTATTGCAAATAATCAGACTATTAACAAAATTGCACAAGTGGAAAATGATATTGCACAGTGAGAATGAAATGAATGAATGAAATTCCACCTGAAAATATCAGGTTATTGTCAGTTTTTAAGTAGAGTAAGTGGTCTACTGGGAGCAGTGCTGGTTGTGGAGTCGGACAGCTGTAGGAAGGAATTTATAAAAAAAAAAAATCAAATCCTCTATATGTTATTTGTGTCTGTGTTATGCCTCATAGTAGTAGTTGCAATTTACAACCCTTTTGATTTATTTAACAACCTTATTATAGGGGCGTAAACTGAGGCATGTTTGACACAGAAAAGAAATAATTCTTAGCAGTCTTTTTATGACAGCTTTTATTGTTGTGGTGAATCTGTCAAATTTCCAGAAAATATGTCTGTAAGAAATCCCTTTGACATCATATGTTTGAGAGAGGATGTTCTCATCCTTTCCATCTATTGACCCTCCCCCACCTCCTCCACCCCCACAACCGCATCCACCCGCACATGCGCAGTAGAGCAGGACCGCTGCAACTGCTGCTGCACTGGACAGACAGACAGGGCTGTTAGAAGTAAAGCTGGTAGTGGAAGAAGGACCGTTTAGACTGAACTGGACGTTAAAAGACGCTTCTTAAGGGGAAATGTTAACGGTAAACGGCTGTTGGAGGATGCTGTGAAACGGGTCAGATTTTTCCAGGAGAGGATAATATTTTTGAGGAAATAAATAAATAAATAAATAAATAATTAAAAAAAAGGGAGAGTATGACAATAATTTCACTTGTTTTGTTTCATTTCTGTTGTCCTTTTATGTATGGCACATGCTCTTTGTTTATGTTTTTGCTATGCTTCTTTTGTATGTAAATGTTTTTTCTGCTGTTACTATGTATACTGTCATTTTAAAATAATAATAAAAGCCAACATAAAATAAAAAAAAACAATAAAAAAAAGCGAGTATGACAATAATTTCACTTAAAAACTTTAAAGATATTGCATACATTCATTGTTTTTTATTGCTTTTTTATTTTGTGAAGAAGAAATTGTTAACAGATATAATTCCATTTCTTTCATAAATACAAAGAAATTAGGCTTTTTTTTTGGTAAATTTACACTTTTGAATTTATTTATTTATTTTTTTTATTGTTTTTTTATATTATTTTTTATTGTGTTTTTTTATTATTTTTTTTTATTGTGTTTTTTTTTTTAATGTTGATTTTGTTTCATTTCTGTTGTCCTTTTGTTTGGCACAGCTCTTTTTATTTATGTTTTCGCTATGCTTCTTTTGTATGTAAATGTTTTTAATGTTTTCTGCTGTTACTATGTATACTGCCATATTGAAATAATAATTAAAAAAAAAATTCTATACATATTTTTTTATATATTATGATTTTTTATATAATATTTTTATATATTATATATATATATACATATATAAAAATATATATATTATATTATATTTATTTTATATATAATATAAATATTTTATATATTTTTTTATATATTTTTTATTTTTTATATATATATTTTTTATATATATATTTTTTTTTTGTAGAGGAAACTTGATGACATCATGCAGCTAGTATTTGTGGGCGGGCTCTGAGCTGAGAGGAGAGAGGGGCGCAACCGGAGAGCAATCTTCCACCAGGCGCCATTATGGTAACAAACCTACCCGTGTTTGTGTGTCTTTATCTTCGTTAAAACATGCGGGAAACTGGGTAAAATGGTAAATGGCGTCGACATAACGGTGTTTATTTTGCACACGACGTTGTAAAATTTGCGTTGAGCGATATATATATGTAAAAAAGAGCGACTTCCTTGATGTTAATTTGTTGGCGTTAGGTAACGACTGGGAACAAGATGGCGTCGAGGATTTCTTTCTTGTGAGTAGTGCACGACGGGTTCGCGAGGTCGCGCACTCTTGGGGCGGCGGCGCTGTCGTGCGCGTTCACGACACAGTGTTATTATTTCCTGTCTTTCACATCCTGAGTGAAGTTCAATTCACATCCACAGCAGCAGATAGAAAGCATTTTTTCTTATTAATTTAATTCTAATTCTCGCGAAGTTCCACATTCACAAGTGTAAATTTACCCAAAAAAAAGCCTAATTTCTTTATATTTATGAAAGAAATGGAATTATTATTTTCCTAATTATTATTCTATTATTATAAAATTAAATGTATTTTGGTTTTTGAAGACGATTCTGTACATTTTTCAATTATTTTTTGACATTTTATAGACAAAACTATTCATATCTTAAAAA